>NC_052113.1:600009-624181 GCF_012273895.1 Zerene cesonia | reverse complement strand
ATAAATGTTATTTGCAGTTAACAATTTTCTTTTTTCTTTATTACAATATTTATGGCAAGACTAGGTATATATTAAGATGCATGTTAAAGTCTAATTGTATGACGTATCTTTCCTTTAGAATGCACGAGGTTTTAATCTTAAAATAGTCATTATGGCTGTGATAAAACTGTTTCATTTGAGAATAGTTACATACATATATAAAACAAAAAAAAATTGTAATCCACATTATTATTTGCATAATAATTCCAAAATCAAAGCTACCAAATGGAAATGAAATCAGATGTAGCTCCAGTATAATTAAGAGAAATCTTTCTCTTAGTTATTTACAATGTATACATATACATTGTTTTTACCTTACACGCGTATTTGCGAGATGCGTAAACTTTACACTTCATTATAATGATAGAATACTTTTAACAAGCGTAAAGTGTATGTAATTTTGAAAATGTTTGTAAACATGGTTCTTAATATAGTATAGTGAGTTTACATTTATTATTTGCTTACTTTAAAACAGTGTTACATTTTCTTTTGTAGTTTTGAAGTGAGTATTGAAAATAAAAATTCTTCGACTTAGGTGTCTTTCACTTTGGTGGGTACAAATAATCTCAAATTTATTGACCACTAACCTCAATACTTATCTTTCATCAGCTTCAACTGTGTATTTATATGTAACCGACTACTTTAATCTCGATTTTGATTCACTTTAACCGACAGATTTAATTCAAACTTTGTATATCTATTTAAGTGTAAATACAATAATTTCTTAACATAAGCGTATCCGAGCCGTAGCGAAACCTAGCATTTAAGCTTGCTATAGCTTCAAGTTCTTAAAATAGACCAAATTTAAATGGGATCACACGGGAGGCACAAGTTTAAAAAAAAAGAAATTCCGAGGAAACGAACACAAAAAATACATTTGATTTTAAACCTCTTTCTTTTTTGATGTGGGTTGAAAAGAACTTAGCTTATTAACAGCCTTGTTTATGAATTTCTCCCAATTGTGGTATATAATAGTTTACGAAATCGCTCTCGCTCCCGCTGTTAACTTGTTCGCAGCTCAAAACATTGCAAGACTTTTTAGCGTCCATGTGTTTGAGACGCGTCTCGTGAGGCGCACAATATACGATTCATTCCCATGGGAAAGAAGGTTCACTGCCGATCCTCTGTATTTCACGTTACTTCATTATCATCATCATTGTCTTGAATGTTAATATTACTGAGGTAGGTATACTTTTTAGGTTTGTATTAATTAATATATTTTTATAATATTAACTAATTGTCAAGCTGATGATATTTAAATAACTACTAAGATCTTTTTCTTAAATATACTGGAGCTACATCCGATTTCATTTCCATTTAGCAACAAACAATTTAGTAATTAAAACAAACCGTAGCTTCGATTTTGGAATTATTATGCAAATAATAATGTGGATTACAATATTGTTTGATTTTGTTTCGAAACAAAGAACACAATTGCTCCATTTTTATTATTTACCAACAGAATTCTAATCAATGGAGATTAATCAAATTCCACACTCTGAAAGTAGGTTGAAATAAAATCATCTACTTACAATTCATTATGTTTCGCTACGGCGTAGTCACGTAGCACATTAATGCGCTACGCTTCTGCGTAGCTTCATTTAAATGGCTGAAATATAATTTCATTTAGTATTTTCATTGTTCAAAATTACATATTTTGTGTTGTTTATTATAACTTCATAGAAATTACAAAATTTCATTTTATTAAAAACATGAAAAAATCTTTTTTTGGCTATTGTGTGCACAGAAAATGTTTTGTTTGATTTTCTTATCGCATAAGTTACAATAAATTAAAATGAAAAATGAAGTGATGACGCCATACAAAGGCTGGAAAAAATTCGCAAGTATTTGTAATTTACAAGTATTTTTATTATAAACGTCTTATGACCACTTGCTACTTTTAGATGTCAAGTCTTAAGCCGAAGGTAAAACGTTTCCGCTTTTAGCCGAATCAAAAGTAGTTTTCAACTTGAATCTTATTCTGTTTGATAGTTTGAGACTTCCTAATAAGATTACGGAGGAGGAAATTATTAGAGGTACAAGAAGCCAGTGGAATTCCACTGCTTCTAGCTAGCCACTGGCTTCTTGTACCTCTAATAATTTATGGCAAGTTCGGAGTTGTCTTCATAATAATTGTTTCTTCCTTTTTGATGGATGCAATGGGAAGCTAATAAAATTTCCTTTGTACAACTTCAATTAGAACATTGAAGAAGCTCTTTGCAACAAACAGTATATATCCATGTTCTTCCCACGCGAAAGATCCTAGCTTTGTACGATTTCCTTTGAGAAGTCTTTTAATTTGTCCATGTTTTAGTAATTAAAAAAAGCAATTTTTCTTCAAATTGTTTTATCATAGACAAAAAAAAAATTTAGAGGCTATCATCCAGCCAATGAATCTAAGCAGAGATAAGGCCCTGCAAGATTAAGGGCTTTATAAATAAATGTTTGACTATAGGAATGAGGGAAAGGACTGCAATGGAGAAGGAAACGTGTAAGGATAAATAGGCAAATCTCAATAGAGGAAATTATCTAAACAACAGTACTAAAGATATCTTTTAACCGTCAGCAACCGCTATTCAAAGGAAACGGTACTAAAATATAATTAGTGAATAATAATAACCAAAAGTTGCAAATCATTTCGTTTATCTAACAAGGATCAAATATAAATAGAGTAATGAAATCTCAATTAGGGTCCCTCGATGCAACTGAATGAGTCACTCGATTTATGACTTTATTGGTTCTGGTTAAGGTTTATTCTCCAATGAAGGAACTGCCCTAGTAGAAGATTATAATGAAATACTCAACATGACTCGTTGCTGCTTCTTTCTACTTGCCGATTGTTTGTTTACTTCATTTTATACTTCTTAATGAACATTGTGAGATATTTTCATTAAATAAATCGATATTCATTTATACAAATTACAACTAGCTGACCCGGCGAACTTAACAATATTTTTTGCCTTATTTCCCTTCTTTTCCTTTTATTTTAAACCATCCATGCATTATGTTGAATACCTCAAAATCAAAATCATACTCACAAACAGCAATTGATTTTTACATATACAGATAACAAGCGGCGGTAAACGAACCCATGAGCAATAAAGCAAGTATCTATATAGCTCACGTCTTATTTTGATGTATAAGCTATATTATTGTAAAGTTTCATTAAAATACATTGAACAATTTTTTACGTGAAAGAGTAACATACTTACAAACGTTCGCGTTTATAATATTTGTAGGATTTCATGTACTTCTGCCAAAGTAGTTAAACTCGAGAGTAGAGTAGAGAGTAGAAGTAGTCAAACACAAGAAAATACTAGTTAAGTTCGTTTAGAATTCAATTGCATTCGGCTTCTTTTCTCAATATAACTCTAATACAAATACCATTATATTACTTTTCACTCTGTTTATATATAACTTTAGTTAAATGTGAATACATTGTATTTTCTCGTGTTTGATTTTAGGCGAGTATTATACATTTAGAAATAAAAGACTTTTAAACAGTTCAGTCAATACTGCCAACATCTGGAAAAATACATTCTCTACAGACCAAGTGCGGAGAAATAGGTGGAGGTAGTTTACAAACAACAATTTTTGTATGCTTACCTTCAAAGCATGTAACATCTCAGTCTCCTCGTGACCAGGCTCGCTGTAAAGTGTTTGAAACGTCAGGTTAATAATATAATGAATAATACGCGTTTGAAATCCGTTGAAGTCTTTAATATCTAAATGTGAATAATTTTTCACATATCAGAACAGAACAACAAAAAATTATCCAACAAAAAATCCTTTTAGAAGCTAAGAAAAAAGTTAATTAATAATAAATGATATAATTAATTACATATATCTACTACATATCTACTGATGGACACTATAAAATGTCAGAAAAATATACATCCAAGTGCACGATATTTTATCGTATCGTTTGAATGTCGTTACATATAAAAGCGCTCAATCCCAACCAGGAAATTGAATTGTGTTTTCATTACTCAATACATATGTCGCTACTAACTTGATTTAACGTTAAGAGGGGTAATGTAATCTTTACATCACTTTCGTTGGCAAGTATTAATTACGTTACTTATTTGCTAACTTGGTTTTTACTTAATCACTTAGAGATATACAAACAAACTACTTGGAAATAACTGTCCCAACTTATAACATTATCAATATCGCTAACATATTCTTTTATGACAGTCAACTAAGCTGGTGTTTATCTATAAAGAGGTAGGCCTCTGCAGATGCGTTGCCTACCTCTTAAAGATAAAGCGTGGTTTAATTTTAAGTTTTATACAATTGAAATATTTATAAATGAGAAATTTTTAAAGAATAGAAAAAGAATGATCACGAGGTGGGATTCGAACCCGCGCCTTTTCGCCCGTCTATTAAGATGATTAACGAACGTTTCAACCAAACCAAAACATTTTGTGTGTGTCCCCACAGGGTATAGAAACCAGGACTCCTCGGTTCTGCGCTAACGCGTTAACCATTGCACATAAGGAGGTGGTCTAAATCCATCAGTTCAGCCGTTTTATCACAAGCGTCGAACACGCGTTCCTATTTATATTGTCAACATAGTTTGTAGATATAGCAGACTTTATTTCATTCACGGTTTTCATAATGTGATATCATATGATAATCTTGAAGTAAAACAACTGAAGAAAAGAACACGACACTAAATCAAATGCTTTTGAAAGATCAAGTAACTTAATATTAAAACTATTTTTGACCCCGTCTTCTATTCCTTTACAAAGCATTACATCTGCATTGAGCCGAGCCATTGTCAAATACGTTTACTCAAAATGGGTCAGGCTTTCTCGAAGATGTTTAATAGCCACTTAGGCATACTCAAATAAGTAGTATTATCATTGAGTTTACTTCTATTGATAAATTGCTTTATTGTCTCCGTTTGTAATGAACGAAAAGCATTGCTTGTTTTTTTTTGGTATTTTATTTAATTTTAACGATATTTCTATGACAATTATTTTTATTTATATATGATTGTTAAAGCCGCTAACAGATGTCGCCCTACGTCGTCTAGCAGACGGTAATGAAAATTACAATGCAGTGTAATGTTATGGTTCTTGTGTATAAACGATTGGTACGCACTCTATATAGCTTTTATTACTAAACCTAATTTAGTGGGATTTTTTGGGATTTATACAATGATTGATAAGAGAATTTATTATTTCAAAACATAAAAGTTTTGTATAAGACAGGTTGAAATTTGAAATTATAATTAACAATATTATATGCTCAAAATATTAGTTTTTTCCAAATTTATGAACTTTTTTGCCAGGAAGTCATAGCCATTAAGCCGAATTTTTCAAATTTTTCTGCTATGTCAATCTACGCTCTGTACATTCATAATAATAAACAGTATACACATACATAATATAAAACAACTAATATAGCCTAAAGAAGGATTGTGTGGTTTCATGAAACCACGGTAAAAGTTAAACTTTTTTTCACATTGTAGATGTCAGCTGATGGAACTATAGACGCCGCCATATTGTCCTCGGCTACTCTGACGAGCGCCTTTCGCTTTACCCTTCTCCGCGACATGCGATACACAGAACAATACATTTGAGACGATGTAATAAAATTCGCACTGTAAAAACAGCATACATCTACATAATCTTAGTTATACTTGTTTGTTTTTGTTGAATGTTGTGTTTATCTCTAATTGTTGTGCATATAATGTGTATTACTAAACTTTTTTTTTGTATTGAGAGAAAATGTTTAAGCAACAACAGCTGATGAACCTTAATAAATAAATAAATAAATAAATAAAATAATGCAAAACAATATATAACAGCAATATAAAACATCGAGTCATAGAGCAAAATTTATTTTCGCATCTTAAAAACAAACCTACACAAACAAAATGCACTCGAAAAAACACACTAAATTTAAAGATTATCCATAAAATATAGCTCGTTCTAATTTGCATAACAGCAATTACGCTTCACGTGCAATGTACTCGTGTTTTGTGTTAATTAATCTTTGCAAAGAAAATACTATATACAACGGTGGCTGGGGCAAGTTGGACTCAAAATGTATTTGTAAGGTTCCATTTATCTTATATTGTAATGAGGAATTTGTTTTTTAATTCCTAACTGTTTCGAAATAGACTTGACTCATCTTAGAAGTAGCTCAATTAAAAAAAAATCACTATCGTACGTATTTATATAAGTAATCCTATCCTACTTCTTACTAATATTATAAATGCGAAAGTTTATAAGGGTGTGTGTGTTACTTGCTCTTTCACGCAAAAACTACTGAACCGATTGCAATAAAATTTGATACCTATGTATCTATATAACTGAACAATTGAAATAACATATAGACAACTATTTATCCTGATATTCTTACGGGATACGGACTTACGTGGGTGAAACCGCGGGGCGCAACTAGTATAAACAAATTAAAAGTTATTATTTAACATCCCATACCTTGTATTGAGAAGATGTTAAAGTCGGGTCCAAAAATATGTTAACAAACAAATGGTGCTACTCGCTCTTTATTAAGTGCTCAGTTTAATATTATTTTTTTTAATTCTTTGTGTAATATTCTTAGTCTTAAACCAACATACAAGTAAACTTATCCAAAGAATCTCTAAACATGATTATTGTTTTCTTTTATCTAGTTTTTTCAACAGCAAAACCCTTATATAATATTTAAGTTGTAGTGAAAATAAAATGGTGTAAACATCCTTTTTTATTAACCGACTGCGTCAGAAGAAGGGTAATGTTTTTCGTGCGCGTGTCACTATGTATTTCTATGGATCTAGAATCCAAACCACTGAACGTGTTATACTAATATTATAAAGCTGAAGAGTTTGTTTGTTTGAACGCACAAATCTCGAGAACTAATCCAATTTAAAAAATTCTTTCAGTGTTAAATAGCCCATTTATTGAGGAAGGCTATAGGCTATATATGTACCACGGGCGGAGGCGAGGCGAACCGCTAGTGATATAATATTATTATATTGTGCCGGTTTAGAAGAGGGGATTGGGTTAGTTTATATACTAACAATATGAATATCAAGTGATAGATACCGATTTGAGGCGTCATGTAGTTTAGTTTGACAAAACTGCACTAACATCACGGCTCTACGTGCAGTAAAGTGTTATGAATAAATACATAAAATAATCACACGTAACGCTGCAAACAAATTACAGCGATTTAATACATCAAATGATTAAATATCAAAGTGAAAACTCGCATTCTTCGAATAAATGCTCTCATAAACGAAAGGAAAATTTCGAAGTAACAAAATCCGATTATGCTCTTTACAACATGAGCTTTTTGGTCCAACTTTTTCGTGAGGTTTACACTCTACTGCGAAGTATTCTTACCGAGAAAATTATGAATAGAATTTGTATTTTGTTAAAAGTTTTTTGTTGGTTTATTCCTGTTATTAAATATGCTGCCTCCTAACAAGTAATGTTTCTATAATAAATTTATACTTTTCCTAGGTATTTCTAAGTGAGAGAAAAAAGGTATAATCATTTATTTTTTAATATAACTGTTCTAAAAACATTTTATTCACATTTTCTCACTATATGTGTACCTCATGTACCTTTTAACGACAACTAAAAAAAATCCATAGAGAAGAAAACGCGAGTGTAAACAGACCTTAATGATAACACGTGGCACATTGGGAAAAAGTGTGTGAGGTAAATTTCTCTCCATTGGTACCGACAGAACACGACCGAATGATTTAAGGCCACCCTAATCGGTATTACCTCCAGCTTTATGAGAATGAAATATTCGAGAAATTTCTGATTTCTTACGGCCCTTTTTACCTAATTCTTGGGACGAATGATGTATGTTTAATTTTATGGATGCCAGTGGGTGATTGATGGTTGTGGAAGTATGATTATATGAGAATAACGCTCTCGTTAAATGTTGAGTTAAAATTAGATAATTTATTACAAGACAAAAAAAAATAAAATATAGAAAGAACACATAGTTGTTCGGCAGAGACTAAAAGACAAATTACATTCAAAGAATTCGTTAAGTAAGTTAGGGTTACTTTTACAAATAACAAGCTTATCGTCTTGAAAAATAACTATATACTTTTTTCGAATTATTTATATTGTTTTTATAAGTTACATAAGATACAAGTGATAAGATTATCAAATAACTTCATGTGAAACTTAATGTTTACATTGAGATTTACGATATCACCACTCGCTGATATTATCCCTAACAGATATATCATTGGTTAATTTTATACATGTCATTCACTGACAGAAGTTACACAGAAGATATCCAGAAGTTGTAAAACCGTCCTTTATTATAATTTATGCTATAATCGATATATAGCATAAACTACAGAACTGTAATATTCAGTGACCTCTCACCACAATAAGAGCACTATGATCCCCTAGGTATACTTAAACTTGATTGAATACCGGAAGCGTTACTTAATGCCTAACTTGATGCGATTTAGATTATATCATATTTATAGCCCTTCTGAATATAGCACAACATGTAACAGAGTCGTTATTAATGGTCACACTAACCGCCTTAATCAGCTTCGCCCAAGTTGACCTGAGAAAAATATGCCTCATGATTAGAAATTAAGGTTTAATCTTTCACTCAGTCCTCACTTCACTCACCCGTAACTGTCGCTGCAAAGTGAAATAAACAAATAAATGAATGTAAATTAATATTGACAATATTTTGCTTACATTTTGAACAAATGAAGTGTAGTAAAACATTAGGAATAAATTGAAAAGGACTAAGATACTGCTCCATAATATATATTTAAAAATCCCTGATATGTTCACTATCACACTAACGAGTGCAAATTAAGGACACGAGTATCTAATAGAATAAAGCGTGCACACATACAATCAACAAATCAACGGTCTCGGTCGGCTCTGTGGGGTGTATGCCTCACGCACATGCGTACATATCATCACTCAAAAATATAACTGTGCGACTCACAAAAATCTATTGATCTTCGTAAAAAATAAATCACTATTAAATAACTACGTCGTTTGAAGAATAATTTGATAAAACATCAGAATGAATGTGCGTATATTAGAATGGCTTTTAATCGTTAAAATAAATGTTTAGAGGCATCTTTGTGTTATTTTTTCTATAATATCAATTCGCAGCATTTTATTTTCATCCCACTATTATATTTGCGTCCTGAAACATAGAGACGTCTTTTTTTTTTCTTCTATAAAGTGGATTATATACTTTAAGAGATTAAAAAATACGTTTTTAGCTCGTACAGTCCTTTAAAGTTCTGCGTTTCTGTGTCACCATTTATTAAAGTCCTACCTTTAGAACTATTCCGACTCGATCCTTTGAAGCGTCGTATAACGTATATGTACACAAGAAGCTGTTTGCAAACACCAGCTCGGACGGAGACTAATTCAACACTCCCAAAACTAACTAAGATTCACTCTAAATTGTACCTCACTTTGTTCATGGTTGTTTTACTCGTGTAAGTGAATTCCCGTGTCCGCTTGTGGGGTATGGGCAATCTGTATAAATAAAACTCAAAGGACCGACTGTCTGACATAGTGATCTATAGACGCTCAGCCCAAACCACTGACAAATCGAGCTGAAATTTGGCCTGTAGATAGATGTGATGATGATGTCATGATCAAGACATGCGCTAAGAAAGGATTTTGAAATATACTACCCCCAAGAGAAAATATGTACCATGAAAATTTATCACGACCGCGCGGGCGATGCTGCGGGCAACAGCTAGTGCAATATATCTTTCTATTGGTGGGGTATATGGCCATGAAGTATATGTTCCATTCATCGATTTTCTTTACAGACAAGTGGGTAATCAGCTTTCTATGTTCAGCCGGTTTGAGACATGTTTTTTTGTTACTCCTCATTGGGAATCGAATCCAGAGTGCCAGTGGTTCTATGCTCATAAATTTTCCAAGGTGGTCAGCAATTACTAATAATTACGACGACATATGTGAAGACTGAGGAAATAAATTGATTTTTCCATTCATCTGCACGCTATCCACATCACCACTGTTCGAAACGGTGAAGGAAAACGTCGGGCGGAAACCGGCATATCCAAGAATTAATTGATACTTGACATCTGCCGTTTGCAGTGAGGGTTGCACTTCACCAGTGTGGTGAAATATGGTCTGAACCCTCATAGGGGATCTGTGCTTTTGCAGTAGATGTTTAATGCAAAGTATCTTAATTTAACAGTCGCAATTTTCATATAAAAAATTCACAGCAAATAAATTATATTCCAATTTCCTCATTGACTTAGTTTTTACTAGATAGCCAAAATGTTAATTGATGACATATTTTTTAATTAATTGGCACCCTTGTTTTACTTTATGACTAAACTGACATATAGTTTAGTCATTTTGTAGGAAAAAAATATATTTTTGCCTAAATATTTCCATAGCATATAAACAGGACTTGATATTTTTTATTATTAACCAAATAAAAAAATCCAATACATATTGAAAAATATTGTTAAAAGTATTTACAATCAGTTCATTAGATCCGGATTACCCCATGCTACGTCACAAATTCACAAACATTCTCTATAATATTTGAACAGACATAATAACTTGTCCATCCAGTCCACAACTAAGTCAATGTGTTCGGTATAAAATTAGACAAACGATACTATGTCAAAAGCCAATCAACCTCGAGGGACTTACGATATTTTTCGAGGAATATTTTCTTATGAAATTATTTATTAATCATTTTTACCCTGGTATTTATTTTCAATTCATGTTATCGCCTTAAATTTTGCATTGTTTTTATATTTTAATACTTTTTCCCCATATTAAAGTTAACCCTCATGGTTTATTCAGTTCTATTTTTCTGTTGATTTACATTTTTTTCACTGCTTCTTTGCCTCAAATTATCGTAAGTATCATTACATTGTAGAAAACAAAGTCGCTTTCTCTGTCCCTATGTCCGCATATATGCTTTAATCTTTAAAACTACGCAACGAACTTTGATGTGGTTTTTATTAATATATAGAGTGATTCTAGAACAAAGTTTATATGTATAATAACATCTATTCATCCACCCTGAATTAACGCATAATGATATAATAAATACAATAACTTTTGCAACCATATATTTGATAAAAAAAAAGTCTTTTGCAGCGAACCCAATGGCACAGCCCGTGAAATAATCTAGATCTTTCCTTTAACCCTACTCCTACCAAGGTCATTCAGCATACATTATTTAAATTAGAATATACGTTCCAATTACTGTACCTATTTTTCTTCGGGCGATAAAGGTCCCAAGAACTGAAGGGTAAACGCGTAATGGCCCCAACAAATCACAGAGACCTTTCCGTCCAAATATACGAAAGATGTCTGCAATAAAAACAGCGGGTATCCATTACACTTTAAATGGGCCATTCACCTGCATGTATCCGCTTTATAGGGGACTTCGATTTTGATCTGCTCCTCATAGATTTTGGCATGTGAGAAATGCCTGAGCTGACGCATAAGACGCATAAGAAATAATTGAATATTATTTCAAAAGCGTCTGCGCCTTTATTAAATATTATAAAAATTAAATATTCGTAAATAATAATTAGTGTGAAAATGTACTCATCGCGAATTAAATGCGACGACAACATAACTGAAGATATGGGATCTTGTTTATTATATACATGTATAAACGTGCAAGTAAATCTCATCCTACTTCCTACTATCCTACTAATAATATTATAAATGCGAAAGTTTGTAAGGATGTGTGTGTGTTTGTTGCTCTTTCACGCAAAAACTACTAAACCGATTGCAATAAAATTTGGTACGTAGACAGCTTGACAACTGGAATAACATATAGGCAACTTTTTATCCCGATATTCTTACGGGATACGGACTTATGCGGGTGAAACCGCGGGGCGCTGCTAGTATTGCATAAACGTTCCTCAAACCTTGGGTTAGGCGGATTATGTTTTGCTAGCTTTAGATTGTACTAGCTTTCCGCTCTTGGTTTTGCCCGCTTTGTCTCTCTATCATTCAAGTACACGGCCCGATAATTAATTTATAAACAAATCAACTCCCATTACGTTGGGAGTTGATTTATTTAACACACTTATATTATGTTTTCGAAAGTAATCAAATATGAATTCCTAGTGAGCTCGCTTAAATTTTATCCGTTAGACCCAAGCTTCGAGGACCACTTATTTAAAGCAAAATTCTAGTATAGAATTAATTTGAATATTGTTACATTTAATAAATTAATTCCATAGTTCGATCAATTGGATGTGTAATCTTGTTTGACGTTAGCGTAAAGATATACATATTGATGGCTCTTTAACGGATTTAAAGCGAATTGGAATAAGTCACGTTTAAACTGTGTTAAAAATCTAAATTTTCTGGCGTATGTTATTTTATTTTAAGCTGTCGAAGTTACGCTAATTTTTGCGCTCCGGAATCACACGATAGTGAGTAAAAATACAAGTTAAATACAATGTAATCGCTTTTTAATTAATTTAATGAAAATATCGCATAATAATCAAATGGTTTCAACAATAATTAAATTATGCTATCAAATATTTCAGTTATTTTTTAATCTATATTGTATTAAAATCCCAATGTTACATTAGTATTACTGTGATACTAAAAATACAGAATTACCATCGACTTTCCCAAACATAATAAGAAATTGATGTCGTATGGATATTCTTCCGTGGTATCTCGCTTCCCGGACGCCGGTAATTTTTATAATTCATTTAAAAAATTATGTTTCAAATCACCTGCGAAAACATCCCTGAAAGTGATGTAGTTATTTTTGTTTTTTTTTTTTATTATTTAGTTCCCCGTCTATTCTTTCTTTCAGCTCAGTTGGCCTAAGCGAGCAAGAGGAAAAAGCCCTATAGTAATATATCAAGAAAACCGAGGGAATGTTTTCCGCCAATCCAAGCCTGTGGTGATAGCAATCGGAACAAAATTTCCAAGTCGCCAACTCCATTATTGGTCTTGATAGTATCATGTAACTAATGGTCGAGGATTTCAAACACGGTGAAACCACATCTCCTGGAGACGATTGCCGTGGAAGCCATGCGGAAGGAGGAAGAAATGTGATTATATTAAACTTTTATCTGCTTCTTATATAAATCAATTATGAATAGATTTTACCTTGCAAGCTTTTGCTGCAAGGGACTTGTATCATTATTGGGTTGATGTGTTTTGACGATATTTGAAGCGACGATCATATCCTACTAGTATTATAAACGCGAATGTTTGTAAGTATGGATGGATGTATGGGTATTTGTAACTCCTTTACGCAAAGACTTCTGAAGCGATTGCAATGAAATTTGGTACCTAGATAGCTGGATATCTGAAATAACACATAGGCAACTTTTTGTCTCGATATTCCTCTGGGATACAGATACAGCTGTTGTGCAGGAATATATGGTAAGATTAGTCATACTCTTAGGTACTAAAGTAGTTTTAAATTGCAGTAAAATCAAAGAGTATACATAAGCCAAGTCCCGTGTCCTCTAGTGTGGTATGGGGTAGATGATATTCATCTATTTCACTGATCGATTTTCTTTATGGACATGTAGGTGATCAGCCTTCAATGTTATGCCAGACCTTTTTTTTGTGCATCTCCACCGCGATTCAAACCCATGACTAAAGAATGTATATGAACGAGTATTTCTTTTTTTTTTATGTCACAGTCGGCAATAGAGCTGGTGGGACGCCTGATGGTAAGCGCTACCACCGCACATGAACATTTGTAGAGGCGTAAAGTCGATTACAGACCTTACGCCTCTTCAAATGGATTGCCGACTTTAAATTGGGAAGGGATTAAGAAAGGATTGTCGAGAGGAATAAAGGAAAGGATTGGGAAGGGGAAGGAAAAGGATATGGGCCTCCGGCTCCCCCACTCACCGAACGAAACACAGCAGAATGCTATTTCACGCCGGTCTTCTGTGAGGGTGTGGTACTTCCCCGGTGCGAGCTGGCCCAATTCGTGCCGAAGCGACTGTGCGAAGTGCTCGACTACCACATACAGAGTACCAATGTACTCGTACATATAAATTCAGTTTCAATTCAATGAAATTTTAATTTCAGTTTTTTAAAAGAAGCAATAATACACAACAATTACAATACAAAGAATACTATAGAAGAAAAAAAACGATAAAAAAGGACTTAAACAAATATCATAATAGCTTGAATGTCAGAGTCAATGAAACCCTAATGGTGATAATTTGCCAACACATGAGTGCAGGAGAATAAAAAACTGTACAAAAAGGTCTACAAGTCACAACTAACAATTTTACGATAAGTAAACCATCTTCGGGGGCCATTAAATATTTATTTCATTTGGTTACAAACAGTTACAAACAGTTAAAAATTCTCAACAATACTTAGCATTTAACTAAGTTTCGGTGAGTGAGGGAGCCGGAGGCCCACATCCTTCTCCTTGTCCTAATCCTTTCTTAATCCCTTCCCAAAAAGTCGGCAATCCATTTGTAGAGGCGTAAGGTGTGCAATGGATCTTATGCCTCTCTAAATGTTCATGGGCGGTGGTAGCGCTTACCATCAGGTATCCCACCAGCTCCATTGCCGACTGTAACATAAAAAAAAGTTTGTTTCATCGATTGGAACAGCTATTCTCAGCCATTGAAACCTTTAACAGCACACAACATCATACAATATTAACCCCTGATTTCCATACAAAATAAACATTTTAATACATATTAATTAAAGTAAACACGAACGATTGAACTTTCGCGCTAACAAAATTACGTACATCCAAAACAAGTAAATGAGCGGATGTTTATAACGTTTCATATTTGATATTTGCATTTTATATCATTTAACGGATCGATAAACTTTTTTCATACATTATCTGGCTTCCATTTGACCGCCTCATTGGCACAGTGGTTAACGCGTGAGCGTAGAACCGAGGGGTCCTGGGTTCAATTCCCGGTGGGGACGCACAAAAAAAAATGTCTCGGTCTGGCAGGACACAGAAGGCTGATCACCTACTTGTCCGTAAAGAAAATCGATCAGTGAAACAGATGAACATCATCGGCCCCATACCCCAGTAGGGGACACGGGACTTCACTTATCTGGCTTCCATTTAGCTTTTTGGATGAATGAAAAAATGGACTGTCCGAGGTCTCGCATACTTATCGTTCCCATGAGATAACCGGGATTTAGAATAGCTAATTTTATCCAGAAGGTAGCGGTAGTTTAGGTGTGACGAAGAGACAGACGGACAGAGTTATAATATCAGTTGAGTAATACTAGTTTTTAGTTGTTCATATATTCTTTCAGCATTACGTAAAGTAACACATTTTTCGTTAGAGTATAAAATGTTAGTCATAACTTTTACTTTATTGTAAGACTTATCTTTATCATATTACTAGCTGCGCCCCGCGGTTTCACCCGCGTAAGTCCGTATCCCGTAGGAATATCGGGATAAAAAATAGATGTTGGCCGATTCTCAGACCTACCCAATATGCTTACCAAATTTCAGAGGAATCGGTCAAGCCGTTTCGGAGGAGTATGGCAACGAAAACTGTGACACGAGAATTTTATATATATAGATTATCATAACTTAGCATAACTTTATCAACAAAATAAACATTGAAATAAAATAACTACACCAATTAAGCCCGTTAATTAATTGTGTGTTATGTTTTGGACTTCATAGTTGAATATACAATTACTCATTACTGAAAATATTGCAATAATGATAAATACATTAATTTAAATGTTTACTGGTGTTTACTTCTTTATTATTTCTATATTATTCACTCGATACGACAAATGCAATGAATACATATTACGTAAATGTTACATACCTTCCGCTATTTACACGACCTGTGTATTTAATCTATTATTTACAACGGAATTTTGTGTGTTGACTAATTAGAATTTTAGACTTTGAATCCCTAGGGATTATAATTCCACGCTAACTTATATACCAACATCCGTAATGCACAGATATAGTTATCATAGCGGTTCGAACCGGCTTCGCCCGTGGTATATACATATATAGCCTTTGTTACTTGTGAAGTTGCAGCTTTCTAATAGTGAAAGAATTTTTGAAATTAGTCCAGTGGTTTTTGCGTGATAACGTTACTAATATACAAAAGTACTTTAGTTTCCTCCTTATAATATTGGTGTATACAATAAAATGTGGTAGAAAAACTGATAAGAAACGAAAATTATATTGTACTAAAACATATTAACTGACGATGATGATGATGATGTTTTGTCAATTAAAAAAAAATAACTACGTTATTTTTTGAGCCTCGATTGAAACTAAATAGATTGTTCAATTTATCTGAGCATCCACATCACCAATGCTTGAAACGGTGAACGAAAACAACCTGAGGAAATCGAAGAATCAAAAGTTCGACGGCTTCTGCCAACTCGCACTTGGCCAGCGTGGTGGGCGTGAACGTTGGTTTTCTTACTCGATAACTCTATCAGTGGATTTTCATCTGTTTGACATGTTAATTTCTTTTGTGTTTGTTAAGAAATTATTGTCATTTCCTGCAAAACATTGACCACCGTCGGCAAGTGGCATGCCTATCTATATTCTACAGAATTTATTTCGGTGAATGTGCACACGAACTCCACCATCTTGTACCACCCTCACCTTTTCTTCACCGTTCATCCAGGCGGGGAATGGGATTCCATCCCTTCACAGTCGACATTCCTCATGTACGCACACAGCGTTATGCGAATTCATTTCTTATCCGAACTGCGAAGGAATGGAACTCTCTTCCACTGTCGATTCTCGGATGATTACAATTTACAACTCTTCAAGTCCAGAGTGAACAGGCTTCTCCTAGGCAGGCGTGCCCATTCATAGATCGCATCTCTGCTTAACATCATTTAGGATAGCGGTCAAACGTCTGCCTATTAAGTATAAAAAAAAATATTTGGTCCGAACTTACAATTTGGAGTGGTACCTCCCAGGAACGGAGAATTATTATGTTATCTAACTGATTTATCTTATGAGTAATATATGTCAAAATGCAAGCCTCCGTAGCGTAAGCACAATTTTTATATACTTATGAATTATAACAACTTATTGGCCGAATAAAATATTTTCATTTCGTTTTAAATCATCGGTGTAAGCGGCTAGTAGTTAATCAAATCAATTAATCTCAATAAATAAATAAACAAATAACGCAAAATTTTCATTTATTAACATCCATAGACACTATAATTGAACTAAGTACTTGTACTGACAATCATCTTGTCACAATGTTAGTCTCTATACTCCTCCGAAACGGCTTGACCGATTCCTCTGAAATTTGGTAAGCATATTGGGTAGGTCTGAGAATCGGCTAACATCTATTTTTCATACCACTAAACGATAAGAGTAAGGCAGAACAGCGTTTGCCGGGTGCAGCTAGTTATAATAATAAATCCTTTGTTTCGGAGTTACAAGGACCCAGTTTTTAAAACAATTATACAAAAAGAAATTCACAAATACATAATTACAAAAATTAAGATTAAAATTTTTTTGTATAAAAAAAATATATAATATAAACATTCTATAAATATGTTTGGCCAGTGCGACGTTAGGAAGGATCTATCTATCTCTAGGGCACTGTTGTGGAGCTCACGAAACTACGTGTGACCTTATCTGGAGGAACTGGAACTTTTATGAATGTTCTAGTAAAGTGACGTTTATATGATTCAAAAGTTTTCATAGTTAATGGGCAGGTTTTTCGAGTGCTTTAGAAAAAAGTTTGAAAATTTAGCCGTGTAGAACATGAAATTCAAAAAAATGTATAAGCTATATTATTGTAAAGTTTAATCAAAATCCATTCCGTAGTTACCACGTGATAAGTAACAAATATCCATCTTTTGTAAGTACTATCGCGATTATAATATTAGTAATACTAGAGTGCCCTCGGCTTCACCCACGTCGTACGTGATATTGCCAATAACGTTCCTCAATAAACTATTCGACCCAAAAACTAATCTTCGATTCAAATCTCTAGTTCCTACGATTAGCGCGCTCAAACAAACTCTTTATCTTCTAATGTATAAAATTCTCGTGTCACAGTTTTCGTTGCCATACTCCTCCGAAACGGCTTGACCGATTTTGATGAAATTTTTGTGCTTATCCGGTATCTATAAGAATCGGTTAACATCTATTTTTCATACCTCTAAATGATAAGAGTAAGGCAGAACAGCGTTTGGCGTGTGCAGCTAGTTATATTATAAGAAATAATGAATTCATAATGATAACACGCTTGATAACACGACTTCAACATGTATTTTTGACTTTGATTTCATATGGAAAATTATACGAAAACACATCACACCACAATTGGACATTCATGTTCTCCATTCGTCCCATCGCTCCACGAAAATTCGACAAATATCGTATACTATACTATATGTGGGAGTCCAGCACGCTTCGGCACCAAAAGAGCCTGCTCGCAATGGGAAAGTACCACACTTCTACAGGAAACCGGAATGAAATAGTAACTTTATAACAGTCCTCACCGTTCCCAGCCCATTCCTTATTTTCAGTCGTCAATCCTTTCCTTATCCTTCCCCGTAAAAGCGGGCAGCGCATTCGCAAAGGCACTACCTCAGCATGTTCATGAGCGGTGGTGATCTCTTACCATCAGGGAAACCAGCTCAGTTGCTATCACACACAAACTTCCATACACATTCGTAAATAGTACAGTAAGTGGGAGTTCATCATTAGTGCTTTTAATTAAATCAGAAAAACTCTTCACGCGAATGCGTGAGTTTCAAAGCAAGCGAGTGCACTGTTTACACATTTTCCTTAGTCACCTCGTTATTCGCGAGAATGTATATGCACCATTAGCCATTGATAAATAAAAATGAAGGTTCCAAAGAGATTCTCGTTAGGTACACACCCAGTGCCCTTGCGTGGCACCCTCAGTGTAACACAGACCTCCGACCCGAACGGTCGTGCGCGGCCTCCGCGAATTTAACTTATACACGTAATTATATATCGGTGTGTTTTGTGAAAGTGATTTGAATGCGATGTAGTGGAATATGGGGGTGAGTAATAGTGAATTTATTTAGTTTTTGGGAACTAGAAAAAGTTTTTCAAGTCTTGATATCTCGAAAGTTTGGGTAAAATTAAATAGTAAGAAAATATCAAGGAAAATACGGACCCTAATTATATTTTTTAACTAAATAACTTCGAATTAACATAGAAAAATTATAATTTAATGCAAAGTTTCTTCAATTTGAATACACTTGGAAAAACATAACTTAAAAATATATTAAAGCATCTCTAACTTAATACGTAGTCTATATAATATCATCTCAATTTATAAAATCACTATCTTACTCGACAATATCGCAGTGGTTATAACATTATATTTCCAGGAGGTACCTGGGATCATATAACATCGGTAGAAATAAAGTTAGAGGAGACTTTTCTAATTAAATAAATATAAGATCATATTTACATAATACTTAATACGATTATTTACGGCCATTGTATTGGAAGACCTTCGCATCTTAGGAACTTGAATTCCGTTCGGCCATTCCGAAATCCGAACAAGGATTTACAACAATCCAAACTGAAAAATATATTTTTTACACATTAATCATAAACACATGAAGAACTGCATATTCTTTCTAATGTAATACATTCAAATGTAACTCTATGTCTCTGTACGCCTAACCGCTGAATCCATTTGGATGAGAAATGGTACAAAGATTCTTGAAGTGGAGACACGAGAAAACGCATAGCATACTTTTATTTATTATTTTTTTTTTAATGTCATAACGGGCAACTGAGCTGGTGGTTCGCCTGATGGTAAACAATCACCACCGCCCATGAACATTCGCAGAAGCTCAGACCTCTGAGAGTGCGCTGCCCGCTTTTAAGGGATAAGGGATAAGGAAAGGATTGATGAATGGAAAAAAGGAATGGACTGGGAAGGGCTAGGAGAAGGAAATAGGCCTCCGGCTCCTAAAAATTTTTTTTATCCTGGAAACACCACGGGAACGGAAACTATGCGAATAGAACACTGAGAGTACCTACTACATTTTCTTTTGATAATGTGGGCAGAGGCGCGGGCGGAAAAGTAGTTTTTATTTAAATTTAAACTTTACGTAGAAAGATACTGATAATAAAATTGCTTACAGTACCCCATAGTGTGACGATACGTCTTGACAAAGAATTGGTGATTTTTAATGGTTAGAATATATTAATACTGATGATTTTTTTTTTATTTTAACACTGTTATAATTTTAGAGTAAATAAACAGTTGCACGGATCAACTTGTAATTAATTTCTAGATACAGAACAGACCTTTTGACACAAGTTTTCTTGTAAACTTACTAGGTGATTGCATCTACTATCTGTATTAGAATATCGAATAATAAATAACTTTTTTCATAATTTTTTGTATTGAAGAACATAGCTGTTTATTTACAAACTATGTTTTAGCTTTTCTTTATACAAAATCACTGGATCAATTTAGGGAAAACTGTAAATATATTTCACATTCCTTAAGATGTAGATTCATGTAGATACCTCCCAAGTAAAACGTATTAAATCTAAAAAAAATACACCAATTAAGAAGGAAGCAAAAGTTTATTTTCACAGCCAACCTAACACACATACGAAACAGACGCAACAAATAATTATTTTAAACAAAAAAAATATATTAATAATAATTTGAAAAATTGGAAAAAGCGAAGATTCACATAATTTAAATGTTATGGCAGCGTGCCTTAAAAGGACGCTACAGAACGCCTGAGACATTATGCCCTCAGCACTGATTTTCAGTGTCACCCTTCCAACATCTAGGGCAATTACATACAACCCTGAAATAATCAACGAGCCGCCAGCTGCTTGTGGTTACGTCCACCCGATACTGGCTTGATTAGTTCTTTGCCGACCGTTAAGGGTTTATTGCGAACTTAGAGCTATTTAGAAAAAAGCGGACATTTATCAGTCGCTCAACATTGAGTATAAAAATCTTTTAGTTCTCGCCATTTTTGTCTGTATATTTTAATTAAACTTTCATGTATGCTATCTATATTCAATTTACACAATATAGTTATTTACTGCACATATGCAATCCACTAATTATTTTATTAAACTAGCTTTCCGCCCGCGGCATTGCTCGCACAGTCGCAGGAAAGATTTTTTTTTTTTCTCGTGTGTTCACGTTCCCATGGGATTTCCTGAATAAAAACTTTTCTATGTCCGTCTTCTGGGTCTAAGCTACCTCTGCACAAATTTTCAGCCAAATCGGTAAATCCGATCTTGAGATATAAATAGTGTAACTAACACCACTTTCTTTTATATATAGATATAGAATTCACACATAACTTTTCCATAGAGTTCCCATGATAGTACCATATTATTCCGGACTCCCACTGCCCAAGAAAACAGTGGACGGACCCATACATTAAACTCCTACAGCATGGGCTTCACCAATTTTTCCTGGAAATCTAACTTAAAATACAAGCTCCTTTTGGCACACGAGACGTAACTTTACCAACTACATAGAGAAAGTTGCTGCAAAGTTGTTAGTATAAAAATAATTGTACCAACGTCTCCTCGCCTTAAATAGTATGTACATGTGTGTGTAAAAAAGCAGTGGTGGCTCAGTGGTGAGAACCTCGGACTTCAAAATCGATAAGTCGGGGTTCGAGACCGGGCGAGCGTGCAGGAAATAAATTAATATTTCGATTTATCTGCACATGTAGATAACATCACCACTGCTTAAAACGGTGAAGGAAAACATCGTGAGGAACGACGACATGTGACATCTGCCAGCCCGCACTTGGCCAGCGTGGTGGATTATGGCCTGAACCCTCATAGGAGGCCTTTGTCCCAGCAGTGGGAACATATATTATGGGCTGATGATGATGATGATGATGATGATGATGAGATGTGTGTATAATATTAACACACGTTTGTTCTAGCTGTGCTCAAAGGGACTTTATATTTAAAGTAAAATTTTAATGTAAAACTGTTTTAGATTCATATTAATATTGATCTAAGTAAATTTGTAATTTAGTTTCATCAAAATCATACGAAATATATAATAAAATTTAGATCTAAATAGTAATAAGATAGAACTCGAGAGTTTGGTTGAACACACTTATTTTAGGAATTGCTGGACCAGACCAAAAATTTTTAAACGTTACATATGTACATGGTGCCTGAGCGTAAATGCACCACGGGCGAAGCCAGGGCGGTCCGCAAACTATATAAAGATAAGGAGTTGATAATATGAGAAAAAACACGCGTACAAAGCTCAATGTATTCTATACTTCAGTTCAACACTTCACACAAAACTTCTCTATGGTACTAACTCTCATCAAAAACAACTGAAAACCTGCGTAGGCGTACTCAGAACATTCTTCCAAAAATAAAACTCGAAATAGTCTGTAATAAGAAATGTGATACTGTTTCACGACAAACTATGTATGGATTTACTTGAATGTCTATATGGACATAGCTCATCCACATATTTATTGAACATCATCATCAGCCCATATATATTCCCATTGCTGGGACACAGGCCTCCTATGAGGGTTCAGGCCATAATCCACCACGCTGGCCAAGTGCGGGTTGGCAGATGTCACATGTCGTCGAACTTTTGATTCTTGGACATGCCGGTTTCCTCACGATGTTTTCCTTAACCGTTTTAAGCAGTGGTGATGTTATCCACATCTGCAGATAAAATGAAAAATCAATTTATTTTCCGCACGCTCGCCCGGTTTTGAACCCCGACTCATCGATTTTGAAGTCCGAGGTTCTCACAACTGAGCCACCACTGCTTTTATTGAACACCTCAAGATAAAATACCTCAAAATTATAATTATAATCAATTAATTAAACCATTGTCCACCGGCTTCAAAAAGAAGGCAGTTCTCACATCTTCGGTATATTTTTGAGTTTATTTTATCTAACCTTTCGGGCCGATAAATAATGACGATTATTTTGTTGATCCTTTAGTAATAATATTGTATTTCAATAGTCAGTACATGTCAACGTAAACCGCACATAAAATGGTAACAAAAAAATCTTAAACAATTAATGTGCGAATTTAATATCTATACTTAAATTAGCAATGAATCTACTAGTCTACATCATAAAGCTGAAGAGTTTGTTTGTTTCAACGCGCTAATCTCAGTTACTACTGATCCGTTTTAAAAAATTATTTCAGTTTTAGATAGCCCATTTATTGAAGATGGCTTTAGGCTATATATGTACCACGGGCGGAACCGGGCGGCTAGTAAATAATAAACACAGTGTATTGTGCGGCTCGAGAGTAAGAAGTAAAGTTAAACTCGCTTCACGTATATTTTATTCTGTTGTGTATAAAGTCTTTTATTTCTAGCCTTATCTCGTGTTCTTCGAATAAACGAGTGCGTGTATATTATAATATTTGCTTTCAAAAGTCAATGGCTAAAAGCTAAACAGTCGGAAATGTTGTGAGCGACTACATAACGCTGTAAAAGCTTTCGAATGTTTATCGTAATGGGTGAGCTTATCGAATTTTGCTCAGCAGCTATTCTTGGTTCTGATTCGGTATTAAGGAGATTTAAGTAGACTGACCTATTACATTATAATATATGTGTTATGAATATAAAAGAGAAGTTTAAACTTATATAATCAATATGAATTTCATAAACTCAAACATTTATTTATTCATTTTGACTTCTTATAGAATCACTTTTGAATCATCAATTTAAACAACATTTACCACCAGTCTGGACTGCTTGTCTCTACAGATAAGAGCCAGCAAGAAACTCTATAGTTGCTCTTTTAAAATAATATAAATTTTACATATAAGTTCTACATAATATGTAATATATACATAACAATGATGCCAAAGAACTGTTTATAAATTAATCTTTAAGGGTATATGGTTGTCACACCAATCTAATTCAGGAACTGCACGAATAATAAATGAACATGAATGGACAATAATTAAACACAAAAATTATATATACTCACATCTATAGGTTTTAACGAAGAGTAAGTCTCTCAGGATCTACTGGACCAATTTTGGAGAATTATGGAGCTTAGACTCTCGTAATCTGAATGGATCTTTTTATAACAAACTAGCGGTCCGCCTTCGGCTTCGCCCGTGGTACATATATAGCCTTCCTCAATAAATAGGCTATCTAAAACTGAAATA
>NC_052113.1:596365-599009 GCF_012273895.1 Zerene cesonia | reverse complement strand
CTAGCGGTCCGCCTTCGGCTTCGCCCGTGGTACATATATAGCCTTCCTCAATAAATAGGCTATCTAAAACTGAAATATTTTTTTTCAAATCGGACCCGCAGTTCCTGAGATTAGTGTGTTCAAACAAAAAACGAAACAAACAAACTCTTTAGCTTATTTATTAGGTAGTATTATTAGGTAGTATGAATAAATGTTTTTTTTTTCTTTCTTTCAATTTCATACAATCATCTATAGCCTGAATACTAAGGCTGGACCGGACCACTGGTAGAAAATAAACAAAAAGAGGGAAACATTTATTCTGCCAAACGCCACCTTACAGTAACACAATCCCAAATTGTTCCTGGCTCGCCCATAATTCAGATCAGGCCGCCAAAATGCCAATTTCCCTGTTTATTAATGTTCGACATAAATACCTTGAATCCAGAGAATTATATGCAAATTCAATATCCATGAGCTTCCAGGTGGAGTGCCGGTCAAATTGCAGAATTTCGTGTGATACATTACCTCGCGGTTTCACCCGCGTAAGTCCGTATCCCGTAGGAATATCGGGATTAAAAGTTGCCTAAACGTTATTCCAGTTGTCCAGCTGTCTACGTACCAAATTTCATTGCAATCGGTTCAGTAGTTTTTGCGTGAATGAGCAGCAAACACACACACATCCTTACAAACTTTCGCATTTATAATATTAGTAGGATTTTATACTCAACATCAACATCGCATTCTCTGTCCCTATGTCCCTATGTATGCTAAAATCTTTAACTGTGCAACGGATTTTGATGCGGTTTTTTTAAATGGATTGAATAGGAATTAATAAGTAATAGTTATATATATAATAACATCTATTACATAACTCAGAATATAACGCGTGCGAAGCCGTTAGTCATTTGATAAAGGGACTTAACGTATAATATTGTCCTATGTGCACCAATTGCGATCGTATAGACTAATTATTTTATTACATTGTTTTTAAATAAAATCAAAACACCTTTTAATTGTCAGAATTCGGTTAAATTGGATTATAATGGTGCCTTTACTAATGGTGCTTTTGAATAAAAAAATAATCATCAAAATCAATTCAATTAGTGGGAAGTTCTGAGGTAACAAACGCAAAAATTAATTCATTATTGAAAACCTTCGTTCTTTCCTATTTTGAAGTCGGTTTAAAATTAAACGCGGTTTCAACGATTGTGTAGTTTGGAAGCGCGTGGAGTGGAAGCCGTTGCGATACCGGTTTCCTTGTGAATACTATGTAATTAGCCTTCTGTCTCAAAAACTGCTGTATCTATTTAGATGAAACTTGCACTGGGGTCTTGGTTGGAGCATATCCAATACAACTGAAATGAAATGATTTTAATCCGACCTATTTAGTTTCGAGTTATGCGTGGACAAAAATACACACAAATTAAAGTCGGTTAAAATTGCCCTACAATTACATTGAGCCTTCACCAAGGCTCCCGTTTTCTATAGAAATATTTATGCATTGTGAATTATCGGAAAATATAATTTTTCACTGTATTAAACCACAATATAGACAAATGTTTCAGATAAAAATTATTAGAATATAATGTGAAAAAAGCGACAAAAATTGCCCGTTCCATCCTTAAGAATACAAAATATTATCAAGGAACCAATCGAACATCTTCCCAAATCAATAATTAAAAGAGATTCTTTTTTATTTTATTTTTTTTTATTTAGGTTCACCAACAGGTATTACATTATAGAAATTATATCAAGTAAATATAAAAAAAATTAAGAGCTAAATGCACACCTTAAAAAGGTAAACACAACATGCATATAAATTAAACAACTAAAACATTAAACGTAAGTATAAAGAAAACATTGCCATGTTTTACTGCATAATACACATCAGCGGTATAATATTTTTAGAAATGCACGGCGGAGTTTTGGGCATGAATTTGTACTGACAATGTCGATTTCGGAACTATATTATTTAATAGATTCGTGCGGAGCGTCTGTGTTGATAAGGAAATCACGAAGTCGAACATTGTTAAAAAATAAGAATATACCTACAAGTTTTCCCTTTAATGATCCGTCAATATAAAAGCCCTTATTTACTATGTTACTGTAAGTTTATATACACAGCGTATTTTATAGTATTTTCTTGTGTTTGATTTTACGCGAGTATTATACATTTAGTTAATAATATAATGAATAAATCGCGTTTAAAATCCGTTAAAAAGTTTTTAATTTCTAAGCGTATTTTATGCTATAGCGCGCAACTGAGCTGGTGATTTGATGGTAACTACCACCGCCCGTGATCACTTGAAGAGGCATAAGGTCGATTGCAGACCTTACGCCTCTACAAATGGATTACCAGCTTTGAATTGGAAAAGGATTATAAAAGGTTTATCGAGAGGAATAAAGAAAAGGACTGGGAAGGGTAAAAAAAAGAGATGGGCCTCCGGCTCGTCCACTCACCGAACGAACAGTCTCAGTAGCGAGCTACTATTTCACGTCGGTCTTCTGTGGGGGGGTACTTCCCCGGTGCGAGCTGGCCCAATCACAATATACAAAAATGCGAATGACGGACGGATATCTTAAATAAACTTAAATAAACATCATATTGTAAATCAATAAAATAATTTTATAAAAAAAAAAATCATTTTTAGTTATAGCATTGAAA
>NC_052113.1:526377-595365 GCF_012273895.1 Zerene cesonia | reverse complement strand
TCTTTCAAAAATTTCTCATCATATTCATTTTCAATGATTCACTTATTTAAAATAGCGTAAAGCTGATAAACGGAACGTGACCAAAATAAGTGTGGGACGATTAAATTATAATAACGTTTTATTGTTATATCTCTAAGTGGTACTGCAAAGTTTCCTAATGGTAAAGTTGGGGTTTTCAAACCCTACTGAAGGCCCTGTATCGGTCACATTAAACTGGCGTTTCAATTACGAGAAGATAAAGGTACAAAGTTCATATAGATTTTCTAACTCAAAAAGGGAAATGCGGACTTTAAGTTATTTTTATGTTCTGCGCTGCTGCACTCCGCGGTTTCACCCGCGTTGTCCGTATCCCGTAGGAATATCGGGATAGAAAGTGGCCTATATGTTATTCCAGTTGTCTAGCTGTCTAAGTATCAAATTTCATTGTAATCGATTCAGTACTTTTTGCATGAAAGAAAAACAAACGCACACACATCCTTACAAACATTCGCATTTATAATATTACTAGCTTTTCGCCCGCGGCTTCGCCCGCGTAGAATTCGCTTATATCGCGCGACATGGTAAGGAGTATTTTCTTCGCATTAAAAAGTATGGTTTGTTCTTTCCCACGTTTAGCTCCATCTTCATACCAAGTTTCATCAAAATCGGTTTGACAATAACGAACTTTCATCCCCTCTTTCAACCCTTTCTACCCTTTTTTCGCGATAAAACGTATCCTATGTTCTTTCCCAAGTTCAGTTCTTTCTTCATACCAAATTTTGTCAAAATCGGTTCAGTGGTTTAGGCGTGAAAGCGTAACAGACAGACAGACAGACAGAGTTACTTTCGCATTTATAATATTAGTAGGGAAGTAGGGATAGGGATATAGTAGGAGTAGGATTAATATACAGTTATAATATGAAGCATCTGACAGTCACGATTTCTTTTTCTTATGAAAATATATCCAAAGATTGTAACATAACTGCTGTGGTTATTAAGATAAAAAGGGCAGTCGAATGATATAGGGAATTAAGATCGATAAAATTTTAGATAATTTTAGAATTTTAGATAGTTAAAACTGAGGAGCAGTACGTTTTTTAAACCGAAATATTGCCCGAGATGCAAACAGTATGGTTAAAAGATTGTGTGCCGCCAATATAAGTTAATTCTATAAGAAACTAATTATGGCGCGATATCGTAAATAGTACCCGCGTGCATTTTGATAAAATCCGCGCTTCACCCCTTTCACCGCAATCACGGAAAATCCGTAAGCATGGCTGCTTATTTTCGTTTGTTTGAATCACAAAATCTTGAATAACCACAACGATATAAACGTGACATAAACTTACAGTCCCAAACACATTCATTATTGCGGATTAATTAAATGATTATGTTCTACTAGATGTAACATAAGAGTAGCAGTTATGAAAAAAGTAGCCTATATGCTAACCAGAGTATAGTCTATCTGAGTACCATATTTCATACATATGTAATTAGCTGCTTTCGCGTGAATGATTAACAAACATCCCTACATTCTTCAACTTTCGCGTTTATAACATTAGTAGAATTGTACTATGATCTTATACAAATAATTAATTTGTATAAATTATAGTCTCGTTGCTAATAATAATATATTTATAAATAGAAATTACTCGGGATAATCTTTTTATATATTAATTCTTATAACCTTTCCCTTAACACCAGATTTAATTCCTTATCTGTTAAAATAAATGCGCCCTAACTGTTACGGTAATTACAAAATAACGATGATTTTACAGTAACGCAAAACTCTGGGTTGGGTTGAAAAGGTTGCTGAGTAAACAGATACGAATTTTAAATATGTTATTTTAGTATAACCGGTTTATCTAACATATAAAATTCTCGTGTCACAGTTTTCGTTGCCGTACTCCTCCGAAACGGCTTGACCGATTTTGATGAAATTTTTTGCGATTATCCGGTATCTATGAGTATCGGCCATCATCTATTTTTCATCCCCCTAAATGATCAGAGTAAGACAGAACAGCGTTTGCCGGGTGCAGCTAATGTTATATAAAATGCATGGATTAAAACACGAAAATAGGAAGAGATGTAAAGACATTTAGTATTATTTCACAACACGCTCCTGAACTACTATTACAACAAACTGCCTGCTCCGGCTCCACTTGGCTAGAAATTATTTTGGCATTTTTTCAGTTACTTTACTAATTCAAGCGGAGACAGAACCAAAATAAACCAAAATCTATCCATAACTAAATGTTTAAAAAGGATAATCACCAAATTTTATAAAGGTGTATTAATGAAAAAATTAGTAAAATTAGAAATTCATCTCCACCATTATCACCTTATATGTTCCTGCTGCGGGGACACAGCCCTTCTATGAGGGTTCAGACCATAATTTACCACGCTGGCCAAGTGTTGTCGCACTTTCATTTCTACGACGTGACGGTTTTCTCACGACGTTTTCCTTACGTTATTCAGATTTGCTGTGTTAAATAGAAAAATCAATTTATTTCCTGCACGCTCGCCCGGTCTCGAACCCCGACTTATCGATTTTGAAGTCCGAGGTTCTCCACTGCTTTTAGGACGTTATTATACGGACGATATAATATTAATTAATTATAGATAGTTACGTATGACATATTATTTCGATGATATCTGAATAACAATAATTACCTTCTTCTATCGTACTAATAAAGAATAATTTGAATTTAGTAGCTAAATATTAGGCATTTAGTCTGATGAGCTTATCCCTTTCCTAGGATGTTAGAAATGGGATCAAAGAGTTTTAAAACTGCTCAAATTACCGTTTTAGAGTATATCAGAATTCCACGTTCAATATTTGTTTAGGATATTTGTCAACTCTCCACGCCCAGCTGCTGTTGCTTGTAACATATTTTGTATGATTTCAAAAAAGGAATAAACATATAAACCTATAGAGAAAGCGAAATCTGAAGATATTAAGTCAAAAAATTGTCTTATACACAGATTAGATATGAAATAATGTCAGATGATTGTTATTTTTAAACAGACAACAGAATTAATAACGATTTTTGTTCTTTGTGGGAAAGGCTTATCTATCGAGATAACCAGCTACAAATTCGGGATTACTCATATTACTTTTATTTTAAAGTCAGTTACAAAATAACACTTAAAATCTAGCGGAATAAAAATGACTTTAATTTTTCACGACCCAATTAAGCCACGTTCCATTTGCTGTAAAAAAATAGACGACTTTTATATCTATTACTATCCTACTTCCTACTTATTAATATTATAAATGCGAAAGTTTGTAAGGATGTGTGTGCGTTTGTTGCTCTTTCACGCAAAAACTACTGAACCGATTGCAATGAAATTTGGTACGTAGACAGCTGGACAACTGGAAAAGCATATAGGCACCTTTTTATCCCGATATTCCTACGGGATACGGACTTACGCGGGTGTAACCGCGGGGCGCAGCTAGTCTATTATAAATTGATATTCTAGTGTAAATTCTCACTTACTTACTCTCAACTCAATTCAATTCTTACTTATACCACGAATTCACAGTTTCACGTTTGTTGGTTTACTTCTTTCATAGCTTGCATGTTATTTACAAATAACTCAGGAAAATGTTCAAATGATTTAAACCGAAACCTTCATCAAAACCCCGCATCAGAATTGCGTCAGCACTTGGGCCTTCCAATATTTGCTGGAAAGTTTTCCAGAGCTACCAGTTTCAATTTACTTTGCCTCGCGTTTTATCACACTTTGAATAAAATGTCATTTTCAATATTTAATACTTTTTATTGGGCACATTTTAACCTTATATTCTAACTTTCGCAATTTGTTTTAACATGTTTGTATGACGTATTTTGGAGTAAAGGTAATGGCGGATATTGTTGACATTGAGCGCATTGTATTTTGAAAGGCTTGAGTTTCGTTTGATTTTGTTTGTGATACAAATAATCAAATTTATGTGATCTAAGGTCCAATTTCACCAAATGCTGGTAAGACAATGATGTATGAATGTAGCTATTTTGATTTTATCATACAAAAAAATATAAAATCTTCACGTAGATAACGAAAATAACGCTTAATATGCGTATATTGAATTTTGGACAAAGAAACTAACAGTTGTCTTGTAGCATGTCACATTTTTAATACAGCGCCATCTATCGAAATTTATAAATTTCGAAGCGATTCAAAAGCGCATCTTAATTGATATTCCTATGGGAATAAGATGTTTTTCCACAATAAAAAGTAGCCTATGTCACTCTCTAGCCTCCTAACAATCTCCATACGCCAAAATCATATCGCAAAACCGCTCCGTTGCGACGTGAAAGAAGGACAAACAAACAAACACTTTCGGATTTATAATACTAGTATGGATTTCACATCATTCACGTATTAATATAAAGAACAAAGAACGTAATTTTCCAACGTATCAAACAGTAATCACACAACCAATAATTCAATATATTTTCTACCCGCAGCAATTAAATGGCAATTAAGTATACAAGGCACTATAATTGTTCCCGACTCTTTTAATTGGTAACAGAGTTGTTGCTGAAGCACATGTTTTATAGAACACGATCTTTATTGTAGTAGTTAGTTTATTGATGAAACATTTTTTATCATAATATTAAATCAACAACTCTACGTGAGTTTGGAAGCGGATTTATGCTATATAAAATAGCGTTAAAAATCGTGCTATCGTAACATAATACATTGTTTGAATATTTTTTTAAGAAACTGTACTCAATATGTTTTTTTATGTCAGAGCTAGCTGAGCTGGTGGTTCGCCTGATGGTAAGCGTTCGTCACCGCCCATCGATCGTTAAAAGTTTCTGACCTTTAAAGTTTTTACAATTAGGGCTGCGAATGGTCCTAGATTTGTTGCCTTATCTGAGGCGGTAGCTGAATATAAGAATAAAGTAGCTAACTCATTTTTTATGTACATTCTAAAGTGAAGTCCCATGACCCCTAGTGGGGTATGGGGCAGATAATATTCATCTATTTCACTGATCGATTTTCTTTATGGACATGTAGGCGATTAGCCTTCTGTGTCCTGCCAGATCGAGACTTTTTTTTGTACGTCCTCACCGGGATTCGAATCTGGTTCTACGCTCACGCGTTAATCACTGTACCAAGGAGGGGGTTATGTACATTCTAGTACTATAGAAATTCCTAGGAGACTGTATACCTATTAGGTTTCCGCCCGTATGACAAAAACTTTTCGTATTCCGTAGCCAAACGGTATACCGGGACCCTATCAAATAAAATTTCACTGTCCGTCTGTCCGCCTGACCGTCCGTCTATCATCAGGCTATATCTTATGAAGCGTGATTGTTGGGCAGATGATATTTTTAGAATTAATATATTTCTGACGCTATAACATCACTTACTCCTGTGGCGCTTAATGCCTGAAATGGATCTTGGCCTCCAATACAAGAACCCCCTTACCAGAAATAACATCATACTCAAAGATCATAAATTGGATCTTTGACCTTCTGCAGTTACTCTTTAGCTTATTTTTATAGACCTCTCAGTGTCGCAAGTTTCACTCGCACTTGACCGTTTTCTTATCTAACGTCCAACCGAAACCAGGGTGAGCAGCTTGTCTATCAAGATCTATATTTTTAGATATATTCGTATATTGGTATAATTAGTGCTGATACCATAATGCCTTTATTTGGACCTATTGGCCGAAACTCGAATAATGGCTATTAATTTAAAAATATGTAACATGTTTGTTCAATAGCATTTTAGGTATTTATTTTATACATTTATTCTTTATTGTTTTCATTTATTTCTGTTCGTTAGTTTTCTATATTTCTGATCGGATAATCTATTATTTTCATTTTCTCTTTTAAATAAGTAACCATTTTATGTTCATTACAAGAAAAAGGTTAAATTAGGCGATAACGAAGGCGGTTGTTACAGTACACGGTGAGTAAATCAGCGAGCGCAACTAGTTTCACAATACACTGTGTTATAAAGCAACAGATGGAGTGCAATTTAAAGCAGAAAGTTATTAACTTGTTGTCGGAAAGTCTTTGAGACAGAGAGAAATGGTTTTTTAAACGAACATTTTCTGAGACGGACAGCAAATTCTTACTTCAAATACAATTTTTTAAGAAACATTTTAACACAAACATTTTCATAATGAAAATTAGAATTCATAAGTTATAATAGTTTCTATAGTAAATGAGAACGCTAAAGTGTAAAATAAAGACACATAATTATTATAAGAGCTACCCACTCATCTATTTAAAGTCGGTATCAACCATGTACAATTGGTAAATCCTATCATGATATTATGTGACTTAGAAGAAGCTATTGGAGAAATCTACTTACAAATTTTCGTGACTGTTTTTTACACCGTTGAGGAGTTCCCTTGCTGGTTGAACCCTGGATAAACCAGCCATATCATGATGGAGTCTATAACAGGTTGTATTATGGGCAAAATTATTTACAAATTTTTGTATTATTGCATCATAAGATAACTTATAATTTATTAGTGTACAATATCCTCTATTTGCTTTTCATTCAATCATCAGATCAATGCTCTTTATATTGATGATAATATAACCAGCTCCTGAAATATGTAATATACTCTTTACAACCGCAAAATCTTTTAAAAATCGGGTCAGAATTATCAAATATATCAATGAGCATAGTATACAAGAAAGATTTCTAGGCAAAATAAACTTCTTGTAATACCTTCTAATATTTTAGTTACATCTGGTCCTGTTAAAATGTCCCGCCTAAAATTCTGTATCAAGGTCAAATTTTCAGTCTACGAATGAAATTAGCACGAACGAAATTAAACAGAATAGATTTTAAACCATAACCATAAAAAATATTGTAATTCCTAATACTACATAATATATGGATAATTGATAAACATGCAGGTTAATATTATATTATTGCATTTTGCATGACCTTGAGGTTGGTTGGGAGATCGCTGCCTTAGCGATAAGACCGTATTGCTGTCTTCTATGTATATACTTAATTAAATTACTATTTATCTTTTATATAGTAAAAGTAAAACCATATCGTATCAAGTTAACTGAAAATCATATGAAATTTGTCCGAAATTTCATTTACAGTTACTTCAGTCTACAAAGCAAATCTTCCCTATATAACGTCTATATTAAGCCCTTTCAGTTAAGCTGAATTGGTTAAGCCCTGAAAACCCCAGCCGTGAGAAGATGAATAGCCTAATCCTGTTTCAAAGGCCTTGTAGAATGTGTTAATGATATTAACTTGATAAATGGTACCACGGAGCAATTAAAGTTATTATAACTTGTAGTTCATTTTACAGTTTTCGTGTTTATTTAAACATAATTTACTTAAGACATAACACATTAAGTTGGATATTTTAATGTACACATACTTACAACTTTGTTCAGTACATTAATATTTATTCGTTCTTTGGATATTAAATAAGTTTAATTAATAAAAAAAGTCGATATATAATATTATTATTATTTAAGTTGGATTCATATGTGGGAGTCGAATATGCTTCGCCACGAATTAGGCCAGCTCGCACCGGGGAAGTACCACACCCCCACAGAAGACCGGCGTGAAATAGCGGAATCCTACTGTATTCCGGTGAGTGGGGAACCCGGAGGCCCATATTGTTTTCCTTATCCTTCCCAGTCCTTTCCTTTATTCCTCCGATCAATTATTTCTTAATCCCTTTCCAATTTAAAGGCGGCAATGAATTTGTAGAAGCAGGGCGTTGGTAGCGTTTACCATCACGCGACCCACCAGCTCCATTACCGACAATGACATAAAAAATGGTTACATAATTAATGTTATGCATATTAACTTTAATTCCCAATCTCGCTTCTACCAAGAAGAACTGGCGAAAAAGTTACAAATAAATTTCTTAAATATCACAAATACAAGGTTTTCATTTTAGTTTCAATGGGGGCAGGTAATGTTATCTAAAGGTTATGTGACCACTCAGTGAACATATCTGAAATAATTAGAGGATTATTCAATTGTTCAGGTTTATAAAACATCTTATTTGACCGTTGGATACCTGCAAAAAAAATCTTGGATTGGAAGAGCTTTCGATTAACTAGTAATTAGGATTTCTCTCATTTCTTAGCAATGTAATGGTAAGAAATTGATTTGAGTTGACTTAATGTCTTAAGCCTTGGTTCACGTGACGCTAAGGAAGGGATAATTAATTTTACTCGTGAAAGAAATGTTTTATTTTGGTCCTTTTTTATTGCAAAATAACAGATTCCTTCGAAATTGAGTTTATTACTTGTTGGAAGGAAGGAAAATTTACAGCTTAACTGTCTCGTATAGAGTTTTTATTTGTCAGCACATTATTATTATTCATAGATAACAGTTTCTAATAAATTTAATTAAAAAAGTACGATATAAAATATTTATAACGATAAGTGAAAGAGCTTTGTATATAACTATAAAGAAATGTAAATGTTAAATAAAATGTATTCTATATAAAACGTAAACTAAATTTAAATCCGTAGTGAGGTTTGTATTAAATAGAAGCAAACAAACAAAAATCAATTCATTTCTTTTTAAAATAGTTAAAAAATTTGCGTCTGAAATTATAAATACAACTGTACGTAGATACGTACGATTGCAGATGCAAACCTCAACTTATATAAAAATTGTAATAAATGATATTGATATTTTTGACAAAATATAAAAGACAGACGAGTTACTATGTTCAATGGAATTGCAACTTTTATAAATATTTGAATATTATTTGATTCAAGTAAACAGCTACAGTTGCTGTGATGAAATTTGAAGGATAGATATTTCGATGGATCACACTGTAGTTAATCCATCTTATTATCGCTTCTAATTTGCTTCGCGTTGATAAGTTTCCTTTATCCCATAGTTATATACCACATAAATACAAAATCATGAATCTCTAGAGTTATTAATTAATCTGTCGCATAAAAACTATGAAACAGACCAGTTCGTAGGTCTCACGGCTATTGTAATATGAAGCTTTGTATCGAAATACATAGTTAAGTATTACAAAGGCATTGATAGCGTGATCGAAACCCATCAACCTTTTTAACTTACCTATTTAATTAACGCCACCTTTTAGTAAATTAAGTAATTTTCTTGTATTATCAATCATAATAAGATTTTCAAACTAAGTAAACCACTGAATAAATAAATAAAAAATATGAACCATGTACCATTTAATGGGTGTCATCATTAATTTTAGTTTATGTACACTATGTTTTTTGTTCCAAATAAACAATTTTGAATTTAAATTTGAATAAATGTAAACCACGTGTAATTTCAGTAAATCAATTTTTACTTTCATTATACTATCCCGAATCTTTATATTTAAATTTTACGGGTTGGCAGATATCACATTTCGTCGAACTTTTGATCCTTGGACATGCCGGTTTTCTCACGATTTTTTTTTCACCGTTTCGAGCAGTGGTGAATTAAGTAATGTGCTGATAAATTGAAATACCAATTTATTTCTTGTATATTCGCCCCGTGTCGAACCGCCAAGTTCTTGCTTTCGTCCGACGTCTTTACCACTGAGCCACCACTGACAACCAAGCATTTAGTACAGTATAATATTATCATACAAATGTACTATGGAATTTATTATCGTAACCGTCCCAACCCTTCTATACAAAGCCATAAATTATGCAAACGATACACTATTTGTTTTACAGAAATAGTTGAGTAAACTCCGCGAATAGTATAATTTAATTACGGTCTGTTATTGACTAGCTTCCACCTTTGAGAGTCCCCTAACAGTAGTATAATATTTTAGGACGTATCTCTGTTCTTGCTTGTCTTTCTTTCGCTTCACAACGGAGCGATACTATGATTTTGGTCTGTGAAGATTGTTAGGAGGCTAGAGAACGACATAGGCTGTTTTAACGCGGGAAAACATTTCATTTCCATGGAAATTTCCCATTATTTTGCGAGCAAAACCGCAAGCGAAATGCTAGTCATGTTATACGATATTATCTAAATTTCACGTAGTACTTAACTTATTTATTATTGTTTTGCGTTAATGCACTTTTTGTGTTTCACATTATTTTTTAACACATCACCTTTTTTCTTTCTGAAGTTACATTTTTATTTTCAGTACGGTGTGGCTATACAAATCCAATAATTGTCTGACGTTTCAGTACGCGATGAAGTGCTTTCCTTAAGTCTCATTAATTAAGGAAAAATAGGAACGTGTGAACAATTTAGTGATATAATAAGCAGATAAGATCACGCCATTTCCTAATAACGCCAATAATTACGTTTTGTCATGCGAATTCGGGATACTTGCTACACAACTTATAGTAACTGAGACGAGCTTGCGTAAAATAAATATTTTTACTATATTAAATCCAAAGTGTACTAAAAAACTAAGTATAATAAAAACACTCTCTTTGTTATAATAAAATTGCATTTTGGCAATAATGATAAAAGCTAGGGTACATAACTACTAAACACACATACACATTAGAAAACACACCGACGGTAATAAATACAAAAAAGGAAGTATTAACAAGTAACAGTACATTAAAAAATAAATACACACACACTTATCTCACATGAAAACAAACAATGTTTTGAAAGTTACAAAGCTTAATAATAATAATAAAATTATGAGTTAATAAAAGAAAAGGCTAAAAATAAAAGTAATAAAATTAAAGAAACAAACGAAGCAACTATAGTATTTTAAAAGTACTAAAGCGGCTCGATGGAAGACTGGCTCCTTCCCCGGGTATGTTTCCTCACTATTAAAAAGGGTGATTGATATACCATCATTAAAACTAAAAGCAATATTTTCTGACTAAACTCATACTCACCAACAATATCAACTACAGAGCCTACCAAACGTACATACACCCTAACGACGCAGTCGGGTAAATAAAACAAAATTCAAAACAAACTGGATTATCTCTAATCCATTCACGCTGAATTCAAAGACGATACTCAAGCGAAGCCATGGGTGAAAGCTACATTGTTTCAGCTTTATGGTTTACAAACGTTAAGCGGTAATACAGAGCTTACGCCTACTGCACAGGCGGTGCTAAAAATCGGGCCCCGAAATAAGCGATTTAGTTCATAGACAACGTGTAAAAAATTAAAAAGTAGATTGGAAATTTAGAATCGTTTATTTGGACTCCTGTATATGATTTCGCATATTAAACGATAGCAAGAAAACAAGACCGAGTAAAGATCGAGTAAATCCCAAAATCCCCTCTTGGGCTCCCCTACTATATCAGAAGTTTTCAATTGGAGCATGAAGCCGTTATTTGTCGGGAGAGTACTGTCTAATTATGCTAAAATATTATTCAGTGTCATTCAAAACAAATGACGGCATATTTCAACCACCATTTAAGTGTATAGGACCGATCTTGAGTATTTTGCTTAAATCTGAACTTAATAACTCAACATACTTGTAAATATCACACACACAAATTTAAAGAACATTAGCCTCATGATAGTTTTCTCCTCTTATATGTAGACAAAACCGTGTTTAATTAAGTTGAGATACATATGTAAAACCTGAAAAATATTAAACTACATCCATTTAAAAAACCTAAAAAGAATTTATGTAAAAGAATCGGAAATTTAAATCGCCTAAATTCATAGTCTTCCTTCATAGCCCCACGCCCAACCCCTATGTATTGTTTTATCTTTTTCATTTTCCATGTGAGTGAGCGAGCCAAATAGATTCCCCGATTTTGTGATGGGAAATTTATAAAGGTCGAAGGATATTTAGTTGAGGTAATCGAAAGACGATAGGCGGCTTTATTTGTTTGGGGCAAGAAAACTAAGGTTTCTTGCTATTTCCCTTGCTAACTGTGAAATTGGCAATTGGAAACACTTTAGTTTTAGCTTAACGCATTTATTTTTGACAGAACAGAATGAAACATCCAAGCCATATATTTTTACTTATGTAGAATTTGTGGTTGGGGACGCTAGTTAGGCCGTGTAGATTCAGCAGCTGGGCTTTACATGAGATCTCATCATCATCAATTGTGGGAGTCGAGCATGCTTCGGCACGAATTGGGCCAGCTCGCACCGGGGAAGTACCACACCCCCACAGAAAACCGGCGTGAAATAATAGCTTGCTATTGTGTTTCGTACGTTGAGTGGGGGAGCCGGAGGCTTATTTCCTTCTCCTGGACCTTCCCAGTCCATTCCTTCTTTCCAGTCATCAATCCTTTCCTTGTCCCTTATTCCTTAAAAGCGGACAGCGCATTCTCAGAGGTCTGAGCCTCTGCGAATATTCATGGGCGGTGGTGATCGTTTACCATCACGCGAACCACCAGCTCAGTTGCCCGCTATGACATAAAAAAAAAAAAATCTGATATCTTTGTATAGGGCAAATTTTATGTGCCTTGGCAACATTTACATGAAATGTTTTTGGTGGGATTTAATAATTTTTGTCGCATTTCCTATTTGATGTGGTATAGTTAGTTTGTTTATTTATTTATTTTTGTTATTGTTACTAACTTAATAAAAATAACGGAATCACAATTTAGAAATATAAGCTCAAAGCCCAATATTTGACTAGACTTTCTTTTTTTTCAGTGTATATAGAGCCTGCAATTCTGTTATCTTTACAACTCTTATAAGCATAACATAGTTGCGTAGAGAGTTGAGTTAATATTCCATATAACAATACATTTATGAGCCGGTTACTGATAAGCATAACATGAAATAACGATAACCTACTCCGATAATTCCAACAACAGTATTCATTCCCAGCCTCTTGGGAGGATTCTCTGAAAATTTACAACCCATTGAGATCAAGCGTCTTTATTTCTGAAGATGTTCAGCGAGAATCACGAAATTCCGTTCGAAAAAGTCACATTCTAAGCCAAAACACGTTCATAGCTTCAGATAATCGCGCCATTATGGAAAGTTATCACTTGGCGAGAGGCTGGGCTTATAATTTCAGACTTGGAATCTACGCATTCACCGCCATGAAAAAGTGAGCTTTGAAATCGACACGTGAAAGAGAAACGAGTTATATTATTGGTAGGGCTTTCTTTATGGGATAGCTGGCAAAGGAACTTGTGGGTCCTTGATGGTGTCTCCCCTTTTGCTAGTGAATACATTAGCAACAACGAGCCAACTCTGCTGGATAAGGCATGATTGGTGGAAGAAATAAAAGAAAGATCTGAGACGAATCCCTTTGACTCCTTCGCCATATCCACTGGCGTGAAATAATAGTATGCGAATCCAACCACGTTCCGCACGGTGAGTGGGGGAGCTGGACTTCAGTCCATTCCTTCTTTCCTATTGTCAATCCTTTCCTTATCTCTTAATCCTTAAAAGCGGTAAGCACCTTAAAGACACCTCTGCAAATGTTCATGGGTTACACTTATTTCATTGTAAACCACCAGATCGGGTATTTGCTATGACATAAAAAATGCAATGATAGTAAAAATATTCTCATAACTTCATGAGATACTGCCAATATGGACTGTAAACAAAATAAACCTTAAAAACATGCATATCAACCCACGTTCATTCAGTGGGGCATAATTGAGACTGATGATGATATGATTACATGCTGTGTGCATGGTAATGTTTACAATAATTTACTACGGCTCTCGAACATTCCAGTTACCATAAAATGTAAATAAATTCGACAATATCGTAATTTCGATAAACGTGTTATTCTTTTGTTATAGATTTATGAAGTCCTGTGTAAACCTTTGGTTCCAGCAAACCGATTCAGCTCCATTTGTGCCAGTTTCTTTTGAACACATTTACGTGTAAAACGGGATTTACAAGCTAGTATTTGATAAATCCTATTTCAAGAGATAAATCCACTTAAGTTTTGTATGAGAAAAAGAAAGCTTGTATAATAAAACGATGTTTAAGTAAAGAAATAACGTGTAAAAGATACATCAAGCCTTTATACATTATAAAAGGAGAAGGTTGTGACTTTCCATGGGTATCTTTGGACGGATAGATATCTTCAACTTACTTAAAGGTATGTAAAAGATGCATGGACATTTCACTGAATCACACCCGACGGCTAAAATAAATCTATATGACTGCTGATGGAATTAAGCGTAGAAATGCTAACTTATATTGTGAATGCGAGAGGTATCTCTGTCTATCTGTCTGTTTCTTCTTCACGCCTAACCTACCGAACTGATTTTGATGAAATTCTGTATAAAGACAGCTTAAGGTCCGAGAAAGGAGATAAGATAGTTTTTACCCCAAAAACCCCAGGGGAACGCGAACTGTCCGGGATAAACTTGAAATGAACATTTTCCGATTGAATGGTGGAAATCAAAGATAAAGTTTAACGCGAGCAAACCGCAACCAATACCGCGATCCTTTCCTTTACCACACGAGCGAAACCGGGTGCCGATAGCTTGTAGATTTCATTATCTAAGTAGCATATGTAGCGAGCAAAGCCGCGATCTCAAACTAGCTTTAAGAAATGGAAAACAAAGCGTCTCTCTAAATTTGAAGAAATAAATATTAACAATGCTGTTTGAACAATTGTCAAAATTAATTTCTCGCGTATCTGTTTTGAAATGTTCGACCCGTCTTTGAACGAACTTCTGAATAACAGTCGGTGTACAAATGAATGAAGTAAAATACTTCTAAAGCACTTATATATTATCATATTTATTCATATTCAATTATTTTAACGATTCTTACTTTTGTAGTTCCATTGATCACTGTTGTATAGGAAACCTATTCTTAATTTACATTAGCTAGCTGCGCCCTGCGGTTTCACTCGTGTAAGTCTATATCCCGTAGGAATATCGGGATAAAAAGTTGCCTATGTGTTATTCCAGTTGTCCAGCTATCTTCGTACCTAAATAACTAAATTTCATTGCAATCGGTTCAGTAGTTATTGCTTGAAAGACTAACAAACATACATACACATACATCCATCCTCAGAAACTTTCGCATTTATTAGTAGGGCTTGGACAATACATCTGATTGCTGCAATATATAATATTATAATCTATTTAAAAATAAACAAACACATCTGCTGGATCCACAATGCTTTATTCGCACCCACACAATAGGAACTAGGTCGATTGCGCTTAAGTATGAGCCATTTGAGAGGATTTACCTCGACTCAAAGCGCAATCAATTTTGAGACGCACTCAGCGCAATATGGTCATTGCAATCCCGCTAATATTATAAACGCTAATCATTTTCAACATAAAACTAAACTGCAATGAAACAGAATTAGACCGAAGTTTAATGGGACCACACGGGGACATACAAAAAAATCATCCAAATCAATTTAACCAATCGAAAGTTTTGAGACAAGAAAAGCCTCCTCCTTGAAGGTTGATAAGAATTTTTTTTATATCATAGTCGATTTAGGAGCTGGTGGGTCGATGATGAACCGAAGTGGGTGAAATTAAAAAAATGGTTGCCTGTAAAGTCGGTTTTACGGGCGAAGATTTTACGTGACAACGTCTTTTTCTCGGTAGAATATTTATTGATATGAATATTATTAAATTGCACAATAGGAACAAGGAATTGAATGAAAATAAGAATTGCACAAATTTTAATTATAGAAAATATATTTTGTTTACTAAAAAGACAGAGACAGAGACACAAGCACGCGCCGATTCAATGCCCCTAATTCTCTAGTGCTGCGCGCGCGGCGGACTGATCATAGTTCGGTGACTCATCGTAACGTTACCGGGCGTTACACTTTTTCATGAGTGACTCCGAGCCGCAACCTAATTTAAGACGTTGTCACGTCAAAAAACAGACAATTTGTGCTTTGTTTTCAGATAGTAAATTGTAATTTTTATTACGTTGTGTATCTTTTCGAATTCCTTTTTATCTGTTTTTTGAAATATATTTTTGTAACATTAATTAATGTCAACGACTTTGTTAAATGTCCATATCTATATGTATTTTACGCCGATTACTTGGAAAATTATCCTCAGCCCGCCTTGATACCTACGAATCACGAAATCTTGCTACGAAATACGTCTATTACAATTAAATGCTTCATAGAATAGACATGCCCCAGGGTACAAGGAACAGGTAACGTTATGAGTTACCGTGTACATGCAGCTTCTATTACAATGATTAATTATTACGCGTATTACGAATTACGTATAATTACTGTTATATGATGTTTGGAAACCGGGTTTATGTTCGAGATACTTTCAAAGAAGGGTAACTGTTGGTGTAATAATACACAGGTTTTGTGCGTGTATCAAATTATAATTTAAACATTGCAATGCTACAAAATTGGTTTATAAATACTACCGAGTGGATATACTGTTCATTTTATTGTTTACTAGTTTCGCCCCGAGGTTTCACCCGCGTTATTTATTTATTTTTATTTATAATGCTTTATTGCACAAACTTATACAAAAACAGCAAGAATAAAAAGAAAAAAAAGACATCGTTTGTGCAAGAGACGGCCTTATTGCTTAACAGCAATCTCTGCCAGGCAACCTGGTTGCAAGGAAATGTACGAAGTTCTGGGATAGTGCGCGTTAGTCCATATCCCATAGGAATATCGGGTTAAAAAGTTGCCTTTATGTTTTTCCAGTTGTCCAGCTGTCTACGTACCAAATTTTATTGCAATCGGTTCAGTTGTTTTTGCGTTCTTTCACGCAACAATCACACACATATCCTTACAAACTTTCGCATTTATAATATTAGTAGGATTAGTAGGAAGTAGGATTGCACGACAGTTGGCCGTACAGTCCGTTAAAATATGCATAACAATGCGATGGGGAATTTTTAATCAAATCTTCCCTACTCAACAGGTTTCGTAATTTTACAAAAAAATAAAAACAAATGTTACCCAAAGATATACACTTGATATTTAAATTAACTTAAAATAAAAAGAATCGTTTGCCAATTTGTTTGTTTGATCGCGCTAATACCAGGAACTGCTGGAGTGATTTGAAAAATTATTTCACAGTAGGATATAAAGGTGATAATTGAGTGTTATAGTTATATTATTAGTACGTTATTTATTTATTAACACTTTATTGTAAAATGCACATACAGTTAACAAAAACCAATAAACAGTATCTACTGTACAATTTGGCGGTAGGCACGTTAGTAGTATATAAAGAATAACAAAACTTGAAAACGTGTTCTAGAAATCTATAAAACCTAGACATCACTAGTATAAGAAGCACGTTATAAAAATAACTTGAATACACAGTATGTTTTTTATTTCTCTGCCGCATACTTCTGTGATTAAGTAAGTTTAATCTCGACTTGACATAAAAAAAAAATTTTCGAGACCTTTCGTATCACCCTGATCTCAGCACAATCTTTATTACAAAGCTTGGAGGTTATGGCATCACCTACATCAGCCCATATATGTTCCCACTGCTGGGACACAGGCCTCCTATGAGAGTTATGGGTTTCTTAAATATATGAATATTTACATAAAGATAATATACATACTTTGATTATATATACTAGCCTTGCATAGTGCCTCTATTTACTCGGGATCTGTCTGTCTCTTTTTCACGCCTATACCAAGGAATGTTTTGGATAAGATTTGGCATAAAGATAGTTTGAAACCCGAGAAAAAAAATAGGAGACTATATTTTCCTTTGATTGCGCGAGCCAAGCCCAAGTCGCATAGAATATAGTAATAGTCAGTAATAGTAATGTCAAGTAGTAATATCAAAAATAAAAGATGTTGTATGAAAATAAAATGATTAAAAAAAGTATATGGAACCACACGGGAGTAGTCAGCTTTCAAATTAAAATAAGAATAAACCCAGTCCCAGTAAGCCCAGTAAAAATTCTAAGGTAACAAAGCCAAAAAATTCAGTCGAATTGAGAACCTGCTCCTTTTTTGAAGTCGGTTGAAATGTAAATATACCTTAATAATGAGAATCCATTTAAATTTTAAATTAAGCGAAATTTAAAATAATCTTCTTACCGCTCGGGTAAATGAATAGCTAGTATCGATGAAATATAATTTAATAAGAGTCATTATCAAATCTCTTGTGGATTCTTCTCAGTAGAAACGACTTTTGAATCAGTAGCAATTTTTCTTTTTTCTCAGCCTTCCCAGTTCTCCCCTTCTTTCTTTAGTATTTAAAAATGATTGTTATATATTTTAAGTTTGAGTTTGATTTAATTTGATAATACGTTAGGTAATAAGGTATTAGGTTATTGTTTTAGGTATTTTGATTGAACGATTGGTTATAAATTATTTGTACAATGGAATTGCATATGGAAGAAATTGGTATTATACAATAAAGCCTGTGCATCTTATTCCCAGTTTTTGTAAAAAAAACTTTAAGATTATTGATGTAGAGATTAGAGACGTTGTTTGAAGAAGTTCAGATATTAAAAAAATCTTTTTCGTATTTTTGATATAATCATTATATATTTGGTATTAGTATTCAAAATTCCATCAAAAACCTATTATAATATTTAAAGTAAAGAAACTTATGTAAGCGCGGTGAAATGGGTCGTAAGTAAACTAACGTGAACTAAGGCTTAGTGGCCGGAGTACTTAGACCGAACTTAACTCAAAATCGGTGTAACTAACTTAAACTTGCTAATGAATCTTAGATCTACATCATCGCGTAAACCAAAGATGCACTGCAAGAAAGTGTGAAATTCTATTAGAATACTTGAAGTACAGAATATTTAAATAACTTACTTAGCCTGCGACTTTGTCTGCCATTTAAAAAGTGAGCGACAATTCCAATTATTTTTTAAATACACCGATGAAAGTTGCTTCGAAATATAATGTACTAGAAATGGATAAATATTTTTCATAAATCTTCGCGTATTAAGAGATATTAAAAAAATAAAACCATAATGAAATAGTATAAAAAAAAATTAAAAAACATGTTTTAATGACTTAATCAACTCGATTGTCCGACTTGCCCTTATACATGGTATATGTAAGGAAATTATTTAATCCTCGCGATCCTAATCAGTATTAGGATCAAGATAAACTAATGAAATTATTATGTTGTCACCGATCCTTAATAAGTGTATAAAGTTTGAAATAAATCTGTCCATTTAAAGTGGGGTCAATATCGAGTCTAAAGGAGTCCATTTCATACAAACATGTAAACGAAGCTAATAAAAATGTGTTGATAAAAAACCACACGATAGAGCTTCAGGATGAAGGTTGTTCAATATATTTTAATTCACCAGCTAGTCCTGGATACGAGCGTCACAGATTTATATTTTCATGCACAAAAAACTATTTTACATTTAATTTCCATTAAGTACTCTTGATGTATCGTGGAAAAACTTCGCAGTAAATAGGTCAAGTATAATATTATTTACATATATTAGAGAAAGAAGTTTTTAAGATTAGCCAGTTTAGTTTGATCTGTGTTTTTTAAACACAGATCTAACCTTTTCAGACAGATGATAAGATCTTAAATGGCGGCCTTTTACGCAGAACATAATGTCTCCCTGCCACACACACGTCACACGTTAAAATTTATTTATTTTAAAATAATTATAAATACATAAATTTATTATTTTTCCGTTCAACGCAATTGAATTTGTCATTTTCAGTATATATAACAATAAAGTTTTAGAAATTAAAAAGTTTTTAACGGATCTTAAACGCGATTTATTCATTATTATTATTAACCCGACGTTTCCAACACTTTACAGCGAGCGTGGCAACGGGGAGTCGCCCCGTGACCACGCTCGCTGTTTTTAATTTCTAAATGTATTATACTCGCGTAAAATCAAACACAAGAAAATACAGTTTTATTTTATCATTTCAAATTAGGTCAAATTGACGGCAACTGCCACTGCCTGTGTTTCACCCCGAGCTGTTTTACAATAACATAGTTAGAAAGTTTTAGATCGGCCAGTGGGTTTCGAACTACGTGAATCGCATTATATACGTTGAAAGGTTTTGTATTCAATGTGTTTGCTCATTTTATTTTATATACCGCTAACCAAAACTGGTGAATTCAGTTTGAGTTTCTCGATTTATCTTGTATACTTATTCTTAATCGTAAGTCTATCACGTTTAAACTAAATATTTAATTAATTTCCAAAAATATTTCCCTTCGAAGTCCAACCTCAACCTCAGAGAACATTTTTCTTACGTGACATGAGCTACTAAAAATTTCTTATTTTTTAATTAAAGAAAAAACACCTAAAAGGTACAGAAGTGACCCTGGGGAAGTATCACTCCAAATTTTAAATGGGATCAAATGGCAACAATATCAAACACAAAAATAATTACGTATATTAGTTGAAAACCCACGGAGCTATCGAGTATCAAAATAAAAAAAACCTCGATTTGAGAACCTTCTTTTTTTAGGACGTCGGTTAAAAGGATAAGGTAATGCGTCTTATTCAGCAAATACTAAGGAACATAATCCAAGCGTATTCCATTGGAATCTTCAGAAATTTTCATAAAAATAACAATGTATCCGAGGCTATTTCGCACAGCTATTTCACCAGAAACAAAGGAACGTTCCACTCATTCTATTTTATTCACAGAAGGTGCTATTCCGACTCCAAGAGGCGATAAATTTTGACAACCCTACACAGGTGTAAAAATATCTTCTCTTGGAGTCGCATTACTGTTGATACAACTTACTTCTATTCGCATACAAAATACTATTTATCTCCCAAAAAAGAAGTGTCAGTTAGACGTCGATATCTGTCTGTGTCTATCTTAGTCGCAAATGGATGGACTGATTTGTAGATTTTTTTTTTCATTTGATAGTAATATTCCTTGTTAGTAGTTCTCGTTATCATCTCATAGGTTATCCGCTACAAAATATCGGATTAAATATTAACCTCACCTGCACCTCCATCAATATGGGTATAAAATAAAAGGGCTTGTCTAGCAAAATGCTATAACACTGTCATATTTCAAATTCAAAATGGCCGACACGAAAATAGAGTCGGGGTGCTTAAATATTAATGTAATTTACTTGTTTCATAACATTCAATATGTTTCCTTATTCAGTAGTTACACTTTAACATACAAATAAAACGCTATAAGTTGTAGACTTAACGAAACGTTTAAAATCAATTTCAAAAACGGAGCTATCAATATAAAAAAAAATACAAATTCGCTTTAAATTCAGAACTTTGCTTTGGCTTAAGTGGGATGGATACACACAAAAAGTAAATTAATGAATAAATTTACGTTATTATGCCAAGTCAAACAAAATTAATTGGAAAAAAGTGATCGAGGGATTCTAATCAGCTCTTTTGTATTCAACAGCAGAGACTTTTACAAGTTTTCAAATAAATTGTTTTTTATTAATACGTGATTATTAAATGCATTCGTACATTGTGAGATTTTCTTTAAATTGTTAGGTCGTTATTTACACTAGCATGTCATTTTATTTATCATCATTCAAGTCTTTAATAATTTCAACTAAAAATAATAAAAAAAAAAAATATTTATTTATTTAATAATATTTATTTATTAGCAAGGACAAATATATAAATTCACAATGGTGCTCTGCCTCCTGAACTAGGTTATTACGTGTATCTCAGAAGACAGTGATTTCCCTTAAATTCAAATACATAACATTTGTAATTTCTTTTTACAATTTATGTTTTCATTTCCTTTTGCAATGTTCATGGGCGGTGGTGATCGCTTCCCATCAGGCCTAGCTCAGTTGCCCGCTATGATATAAAACCCGTGTCAAGCCGAGTGGGCCGGGACGAGAGGTAAATTATATGTAGAAGAAAATATATACAAAAATATTCTTGAACGAATCTACTAAATTGTACGCACTTGGCATTTATCCCCCATTCTTTATTTTTTAGGGCTCACTGTCAAGCATTGTAAAATATGAAAGTTTCAGGGATCCCATCGCATTACTGTCCTAAAAATAATGAGAACTTATATACTTTACCCTGCCTTCGGCTAAATGCTGTAGTAGGTAAAAGTTTTATCAAACAAGAACTTACATTTTCTTTGCTCTTTGAGGCTCTTAACTTAATAAGGAAAAAAATTAGGTAATTTACCGCGATGTTTCGTAAGCGAGGAGAAATAGCGTGCTTTATTTGATGCCTTAAAAAACATGAATCTTATAATAAGCTACAGAGAGAAGCCGACACACATTTTTTAATTAATAACTTTATTAAAGATTATCATATTAATAATTATTATTTTTAACATAAACCAAACCACCTTCGGCCATATTGTACGAATAAGATCATATTAAGGGAAAGTACCAGCCTTCCAATAAAAAATAATAATAAGAGTATCATAAATTCGGTTCATATATTAGAAAGCTATGAGGTAGAAATATAAAAAACGCAGTTGAATTAATAATTCCTCCTTTTTGTAGTCGGTTGAAAAATTTTTATTGAATTATTTCAATATTACTGAAAAGTAAATATTACATTTTTATAACAAGAAAAGAAAGCAATGGATTGACTTTTATTCTAACAAAAGACTAACACTTACAAATATTGCAATCTATATAAGAGTAGTTTTTTCTTAACATCAATTCAAATACAAAAGCTTAATCGCCGTAGATTTCAAAGGAAACACATTATTTCGTCATCGAATAATAGAAAACCATTATATAAAAACACCTATTGAAGAAAATAATTTGTTCTTCTTCGCGAGAAAATTAAAGCAAAAATGATTTCTCAGCCCGCGCCGATTCCTTTCTCCATTATCACAATGCACACGTAATCTCAGCAGAGGCTTGATTGATCAACCGCTGTCGGTTTTATACCATCCGATACGATTTACATATTTACTCACGATATCGTCGATGCCATGGAATGCATCTATTGTATACACACGCGTTTTACATTTCCAAAATAAAAACACTCACTAGCGTCTATTTATTCACTTTTAATTGTAAATTTTGTTCAATTTCAAATTGTTAAATCAAGAGGTAACAATACAAAGTATGAATTATTCCCCATACACAAGGGAGTACTGTGAGGATTAAAACCTGCGTAGAGTCAACATTATTATAGTCAAAACTTTGATAATCACTACAAGTCTTGATTCAAAAATGAATAGTGATAAAATAGCGTAGTAGTACACTTAATATATTATATAGAATGTGTTGTAACTATAGTAATATTACTATTATATAAAATATATAGTTATCTATGGTGTTTTTAACAATTGTGATGAGGCTTTTTTCAGCGTCAATTTGTTTCAATTATTTTATATATTTGTATCAAGAATTTACTCGGTGCAAGCAACATGTATTACATTTTTATAGATATATTATATTACTATATAGACTTCCTTTTCTAGACATCGATATTTGATCAGATATCGTATCGGATGATTTGAAAACCGTTCAAAGATTACAGTGAGGTGTGTAATAAGATTAAACGTGCTTTACGAATATCACTTTTATTGTAAAGGAAATAAGTCTTATATTCTTTATGTGCTATATACTTACTGGATATTTTATTTAATATAGTTTTTTCATATTTGTATGGTAAAGTAAATTCTATAACATTCACTATCATTTTCTATTCCAGTGCACGTTTGTATTACGAAATATTTCGTGAACTAATATTTGCTTATATATGAATAGCTGTTATCTCAATGTATCGCCACAGAATACAAATGAAACAGAAGCATCTCTTCGCGGAACAACTTAAGGAAATACCGACTCTTTCTACCAGCAACAAAGTTCAATTTACTTAATCACTCTTCTTACCCGATATTCGACTACACATTGCCACTAGAAATATGTATGAACTCAATAACATACTTAGCTCTAAGAAAATTAGTACTGACCTATAGGCCTATACTGATCTTAATCTAAATGATAAGAATAAAATAGAATATTTTTTTAACAAAAATGTAGACTGATTTAAAATTATCGGAACTAGCTACCACTATGAATCTAACAATCTAACTGGGACCACACATAAGCCATCAGATTTCAATTAAAATCAGAGTCATCAAAATCAGTTCACCTAGTCGAAAGAGATGAGATAAAAACTACAATTAAGTGAGAACCTCTCTCTAATTTGAAGTAAATTCCTCATGAAATAGACACCTCAATAAATCTCATAATACTCGAAAAAGTCGACTTGGTAAATAATAAAATATTTCAGACCCTAACAATAGAACTATCACGACATAGTATAAAACAAATTCGCTTTCTATGTCCCTATGTCCCCAATACTAGGCAACAGATTTTGATGGATTTTTTTAATAGATAGAGTAAATAAAGAGGAACGTTTATGTATATAATTACATCTACTAAACTACTCCAAATTTAACACATGCGAAGCCGCGGGCAAAAGCTAGTTATATATAACATGAGGATAATAGACCTGTCCAATACAGTTCATAAATCAAAGCACATAGGTACAAGGTAGCAATTAATCGGTTCATAAACAAATCATTTGTTTGGCAAACGAAGGTGTGCCTTGTATATTGTGCTTTCTGCGTGACCCAAATCATTTGTTCCAAAATCAATATTAATTAATTTCGACTTCAGTTCTCTTGTCTAAAGGAAAATCCGTGAGCACGCCCTGTACAAAGTGAAGGGATGGATGGAAAGTTTATTAAAGGTTTTTTCTTTTATAAATTTGCATCAGTTTACCTGGGGCTGCGGTTCGTTTCCAACAAGGGTTTAGCTACGCTATAAGAAATTATACATAATGAATTTATTATAAGTGCCTAGTAATGATAAAGAAAACAGTTCATCACCCAGATTTATGCCTATTACATGCCACTCTAGTTATGACAATACTATTATTATATTTTATACTAGACGCTCTTCCCGGCTCCGCCCGGATATCAAGATTTCTGTTTTATCCTAAGGGAGCATTTCATCGGATAAAAAAGCTATCACCCAAGTCAGCTCATACCCTGTTTGTATACCAAATTTTATCATATCCGTTCAGTAGTTTCAGCGTGATTGACGGACAAGCATTCAACAAACAAATACACTTATAATATTAGTGTGATAATATGAATAAACACGAATAATTTAATCCAAATTAAATAACATTTGAAGATCTTATCATAGAAATTGCAGAATCTTAGTAAGACGTTATAATCATTCATTCATAATTACAAATTGCTGATACAGCCAGCTTTAGCAATGTATTACTAACACGCGCCACAGATAACACAAGCTGAATTATAACACTTTCAGCATGATACGAAGAAGTATTAACTTATTCACCACAAATAAAAGGGATATCATAGTACATTTACTCTGTTTATTGTACTTGATACACTGGAATTACTGCGGAACATAATTGTATGGCTCGATTTATAAGATATTGCTATTTATTAATACGCCTATTTTGATTTTCTAATCTTATCAATATACTAGATGCTCGTCCCGGCTCCACTCGGATATCAAAATTCCTGAGTTCTCCCAAGGAAGCATTTAATCGGGAAAAGTATCCTATTTATGTGGTAGTCGAGCACGCTTCGGCACGAATTGGGCCAACTCACACCGTAGAAGTACCACACCCCCAACAGAAGATCGGTGTGAAATAGTGGCATGCCACTGTGTTTCGTACGGTGAGTGGGGGAGCCGGAGGCCCGTTTCCATTTCCTCACCCATCCCTGTCCATTCCTTCTTTCCAGTCTTTAATCCTTTCCTTTTCCCTTAATCCGTAATAGCTGGCAGCACATTCGTAGAGGCACTACCTTTGCGAATGTTCATGGGCGGCGGTGATCGCTTACCATCAGGCGAACCACAAGCTCAGTTGCCCGCTATGGCATAAAAAAAAATAAAAAATCGGTATCAAACTATCAACGTACGTGTAAACCGCCTGATTATTATACAGTATTTATCATCCAAATTCGATACTTTTAAGACTTGTTTTTTAGCATATAACCACAAATTGGTACGAAATATGAAATATAACGAGAGAATACCTACCAGCCAAGTAACAACAATCAGGTATTATCCGCTCGAGCTCCCGCTACCGCTCGAGACTTAACAACCAAGCTATTTACCAGACATCTTATACCGTAATGTTAGCCGTGTACTCGATGGTACAATTTACCCCTCTTAATAAGCGAAAGCTTTTAACGAACCGCATGTAACTCTGCATTTTGTATCGATGTTAGTGGCCTGTCTTTACTTTATAATATATATTTTTATCAAAGCCAATAATCAGCCAGAAGCACTGACTGACAGTGACGGTGACTTCATCATCATCATCATCAGCCCATATATGTTCCCACTGCTGGAACACAGGCCTTCTGTGAGGGTTCAGGTCTTAATCCACCACGCTGGCCAAGTGCGGGTTGGTAGATGTCACATGTTTTGATTCTCGGACATGCCGGTTTCCTCACGATGTTTTCCTTCACCGTGAGCAGTGGTGATGTTTGACTACATGCGCAGATAAATTGAAAAATCAATTTATTTTTGCACGCTCGCCCGGTCTCGAACCCTGACTTATCGATTTTCAAGTCCGAGGTTTCACCACTGAGCCACCACTGCTCAACTGTGTGACTTAGTGACTCGAACTTAAATCGATAAGTCGGGCGTTCGAGACCAGGCGAGCCTGCAGAAATTAAATTGATTTTTCAATTTATTTACGCATGTGGATGTCATAACCAATGCTCAAAACGGTGAAGGAAAACATTGCGAGGAAACCAGCATGTCCAAGAATCTGCCAACCCACACTTGACTGGCGTGGTGGAATATGGCCCGAACCCTCATAAGAGGCCTGTGTCCCAGCAGTGGGAACATAATGGGCTAATGATGATAAATAATCAGGTGTCTTTGTTTATTTATAATATTAAACATAAGCATATCAGTTGGGTAGGGGAGTTTTAACCTTCGCTGCAACAAAACAAAATGTAAATTAGAACATCATGATATTAATTATAAACCTTCCAAAGATATTAAAGTTGCTAATGGTCTTGTATAATAAACTTCGATTAACTTTAATTAATTAATTAATTATCTCTAGTTAATGGTTTATGGATAAAGTAAATGTTTTAAATTATTTACAATTTACAAGTCATATTATCACAACTATCACAAATGATTTTATGTAATGAGAGGTAGGCTTTTGGGTCATTAATAGTTGGTGTAATGGTCTCCACCCATAGACATTTAAAGAGGTAAATTACGGCCTATCTATCGAAACACCTATAAAATATGTATTTTTATAGATAAGTCGTTATTTTTTTTCTACTTCGAAGTGACAAGTTCCTGGTAACGGAGAATAACGGGTGAGCTTGTTTTTCAATAAAAACTAATAACTGTTTTTCACTACATAGTATAAAACAATGTCGCTTCCATTGTCCCGATGTATGCTTATATCTTTAAGACTAAGCAACGGATTTTGATAAAGTTTTTAACAGATAGAGTGATTGAAGACGAAGGTTTATATGTATAATTACATCTATTAAACTGTACTGAATTTAACGTGTGCGAAGGCGCGAACAAAGCAAGTAAACTATTACTATAATGTTAGTATAAAGTTAATTGGTTAGTCTGTGATAATATTATTGATTAAGTAATAAAAGCCAATTGGCTATAAGGTATTATAATTAACTTTAACATTTACTCTCAATGGATCCTAAGAAATACTTCAACTAACCCATCGATGTACGTAAACAAGTAAAGAACTGGAAATTTATCCAGGATAATAGGTACTTACCATTGAAACGAAAGCAACTGGAAAGCAATAAATTTGATATTTAATATCCATCGAAAGATATAATAGATGAAAGTTAATTTTTGAGAGAGCTTTATGAAAACTGATAGCATGGATTAAGTTTCTCTTTAAATCCTTGTTCCAAATATATTCGTAGGAGTCAGTGTTTCTTGTTTTTACTCCCAATTCACTGAACTGATCATATTGAATTTAGTTGTACAAATAGATTATACTTTAATAAGAAAAAGTGTTTTTGAGTTTGTTTTTTGGAGCTTTTATTAAAACCTTCCTATTGGCTTCTTGATGTTTAAAACCTTATTTTTAGGACGCTGTTCAAAATATAATTATGAATATAAGTATTACTCAATACTTTCTTGTTAACTTATCAGAGAATCGTCTCTGACTTCGCTTATTTTTATTAATTATCTATCAAGATGATATATAAAAGTAAGCGAAAGGTGTTGAATAATCTATTGAGGCATTCGATTGTCAGCAAGTGTTTAAATTGGTTCTTAATTAATTAAAGCACTGTGCTATCATTTTCATATTTCAAAACGATTAATAGATAAGATAATTCTTAAAGAAATACATAAAAATCTTCTAAAATAAACAACTTCCTGGGAATCAACTTACAAAGTTACTGCTTCTGCAATAAATATTAAATAAAACATAACATTTTCGTGCTTAAGCGTCGTGTCGTTATCTTGAGTAATTTTGTGTTTTTTCTCTGTTGATAGCAGTTGTAATAAATGCAAGTTTCTCATAATGAAACATTTCTGTATGTCTAGTTTCTTGATTTTTTTTTGCTTTATAGCTATTACAGAGGAAGCATGGGTACTAAAAAATACATAATAAACGAGAAATATTAATAAAATACATAATTTAAAAATATAAACTATTACAATTTTAACTACCTTCATTACTCAAATTCTACTGTACAATGAATGGCCACACCATTTCCACACGTAGCACCTAATTGCTACGAACAATGGCACGGCTACGTCGTAGCATATTACGCCATTGCTACGAACGCTACGTGTAGGCGTCCCTAATATGCACGTTTGCATGCATTTCTCGCATGTAATTCTGTGATAACTGCATATGTATAATTATATGAATCATTTGTATACTCACACACATATCATACTGCTATAATTAGTTAAGTGATAAAGAATTTTATATGACAGGAGTTATCGTTGCGTCGCATCACTGGACTGAATAACATGCATTTAAAAGATGTTACTTATAATGATACTATAAATAACTTATCGTAGGCGGAATTCCCAGTAGGAGGGTTTCGCTCGTAGTTTAAAAAATCAATAGGCAATGCGATGTCATTTATTAATTTCCGGTTAATTCTTGAGCCTTAAACTATATCTGTACCAAGATGGTGAGAAATGGAAACGGGCCTCCGGCTCCCCCACTCACTGTAGGAAATACAATAACATGCTTTTATTTCGCGCCGGTTTTTTAAAGGGGTGTGATACTTCCCCGGTGCGAGCTGGCTTAATTTGGGTGACGCATGCTCGACTATCGCATTTATAATATGAGCAGGGATTTTAATTCTATCCATTTATTTCATTCTTCGAACGTAATAAAAAAATCGTTATGTTTATTTATCCATTTCATGTTTTACGGAGCTTAGCATCGATTTTATTAGATAGATATTTTCCAATCCAGTTATATTTTAGTAAATGCTTAATAAGTAATTGACTTCAAGAAAAGGAGGAGGTTATCAAATAGACTGTATTTTTTTGGCTTTGTAGTCAGAATTTTCGAATGGGTGAACCAATTTAAAAGATTTTTTTCGAAAGCTGTTGCCTCTCGTGTGACTGTAATTTTGAATTCAAATTTAGTCTTATTCTAACAATTTATACAGTTATTGTTTTTTTTTTCACACACCCACACCCACACCTTCAATAAACCCACGAGCAATACCCACCACAATATTTTATGTGAAATATGTCACCAAATCAATTTAACATATCTCATTCTATTCGTCCTCAAAAGACACAGAGTGATATTTGTTTCGACCAGTGCGAAATAAATGCAAAGTAAATTCGTCTCCATATAAAATTCCGTACATTGTTCCCGCGACGATTTTTTGAATGCACATATATCTCCAAACTATTCCCATTTGTATGCATAACCCTCCGTAATGTGGATCGAATGCTGATACATCGTGAGCCGTGTTCAACATTTCCCTAAATAAATATTTACGTTTGAGTCCTTTTCATTACGTCGTGAGACGTGAACGTTCGAAGACATGTGACATGTACTAGACCGCAGTTGGCCAGCGTGATTCATCATAGGCTGAGCTCTCATAGAAGGTCTATGTCAGTGGGAACATGTATAGCCTGATGATATTTTTTTTTTTTTTTTTTTTCTTTTTTTTTTTTTTTCTTTTTATCTGCTACTTAGCCATCTGTTTATTAAAACAATAATCTAAAATGGTCTCAGATTTTCATCCGTTAAAATGTTATTAAGCTGAGATGCACATCCAGTGATGCATATCTCATCTTTTGTCTGCGAATCTTATCGCAAGATCGGGTATACTATTTCGCTTCAAGCGAGAAAATCTCACACTGCCCACTCCCTGCAGCTCCGCAGCTAACTTATTTTTGTGATGGCTCAGTCTGCCTTGGTGTTTAATTCAATTTCTTGCTTCACTGTCAGTAGTTTGAGGTCTAGATTCACATATTTATTGCTTATGTGTGGTGGGATATTGAACATGGCTCTCATAGTCTTATTTTGAAACCTTTCAAGAATTTCGATATTGCTATGGCTGGCTGTTCCCCAGAGCTGAATGAGCTGAGCTGAGCCTGATGATAAAAGCTTTTCCTTTGAACTGACTTTCGGACTATTGTGTTTTTTTATATACTCAATAGCATTAATAGGTAGCGTTAAACATCTGCTATGCTATGAAAGTTGCCTACAAAATAAAATTACAAAATGCAACTAACAAGCTACTTATATTATATCGCGGCTAGCGGTCCAATCCGCTTCGCCCGTGGCTTTTATAGCCTACGTCACTCAGTGTAGATGCAGCTTTATAATGGTGAAATAATTTTGTAATCAGTCAAACAACATCACAAACAAAAAACATACATACTTTCACAAACTTTCACTTTAAACTAAAACATCACAAACATACATACTTTCTTTTTCATAACTTCTTCTTTTTCATACAATAACGCATGTGTTTCTCTGTCCTCCTTTCATTAGATGAGACAAATTGAGTTAACTTAAAGTCGTTATGGTGAGGTATTAGTTCGTGGAGTTACCTTCATCAATACCATATTAGCCTATCGTGTTCTGCCAGTACTGAGACCCCAACTAAGAAGGTACGTGTTAATACCATGTTTTACAGCCAAATTAGATGTAACCACTTAATTAGCTCGAGATGTCTCAGGTGGAGGAAAATAGAACAGACTCGAAATTACGTCGTTTTCGGTTGTTGGCTATTTACAACAAAGTTTCTGAAAATTGGGGTGTCATTTAAGACGCAATTATGTCAGAAATGTTAAGTGAAATCATTCACTGTAAAATGATGTTTACAGAGTTGAAATTATTATATAATTATTTGATTACAACTTTAAAAGAGCATTAAAAACCCCTTTTTGTATTAATCTCGCAATAAAAAAGGAAAATTAAACAAGAAAAAATCAGTTCAAATTATATTAAAAGCAGTAAAAGTGCTCACACATCTGTGAAACTGTGTTTCAACTGTCCAACTATAACGGTTCATAAGATACAGCCTGGTGACAGACGGACTGACAGCGAAGTTGTGGTAATAGACCCTTTTTTTCTGTACGGATCCCTAAGAAAAGTTTACACATGAGTCAAGTACGGAAAATGAAATCGAATATTCTCAAAATAAAGTCGTATTTTACGCGACCGACGTGCGCATCATACAATTTGCATCTTATTTCCTTCCATATCAGATTGCAAGTATATAGACTAGCGTTATATTATCCTCGTATTGAAGTTGTTTGTATGTACTCTTATTGCACTGCAGCTATTTACAACGCCTGGAAATGTAATTTTATTTTTCATTATTCTTATCGGTAAGTTGATATATACTGTACAGAAACGGATGGGCTTTCATCACTTCCAATATTATAAACTTAATCTTTCTGTATGTATCTCTTCGCCCCTAAACTTATGAAAAGAGTTGGAAGAAATTTGGCAAACACTTAGTTTGAGATCGGAGAAGCAACATAAAGAGAAGAAACAGGATAGTTTTTATCCCCGAAATCCTCCTGGAACGGAAACTGCGTGAGTAAGACCCTGAGGCTATCATTTCCTTAGAATACTCAAGCGAAACGCTAAGCGGAAAGCTGAAATTTGTTGTTTTTATTTGTCTCCCCAATTTACTGATATTATAAATGCGAAAGTTTGTAAGGATATGTGTGTGTTCGTTGCCCTTTCACGCAAAAAGTACTGAATTGATTGCAATGAAATTTGGTACGTAGACAGCTGGACAACTGGAATAACATATAGGCAACTTATTATCCTGATATTCCTACGGGATACGGACTTAAGCGGGTGGAACCGTGGAGCGCTAGTTTACCTATAAATTTGTGAAAAAATTCCTAAGACTGAAGTTTGTATCATCAATTTTTCTTTACTCAAATTACAAGCTTTGTCCTAGTATATCCTTTTAAAATCGCAGTGTTAAAGTATCTTAAAGCGCAGAATATTTAACTATCATGAACTTGCACAAACAACTTGCTCATGCAAATTGATGCTTCTAGATTGTTAGTAGCAACGAACTAAAAAGTTTGACACTGACATATTAACTTCGATGACCTTTGAACTTTGTATAATGAACTTGAAGACTTGTGATATTAAATGAAGTAAGTAGTTTTTGCATATATTTTACGTGTTATTCTGCAGTGTATTTTAATTAAACTTAGTTTAGTGAATTTGTATAAGCTCAGTCTATGCTGTGCGTAATAAACATTTTATGATGCCTATCTTGGAGATTAAACATATCTAACATAGAAAGAAAGAATTTTTATCGGTCGAGTGGTACCTGAGATAGCGCATTCAAACAAACTCTTCTGCTACATAAGCATTTAAAACAATCTAAACACATATCTCAAAGACGAAGAGTTTGTTCTTTACGATTTAACTAAATAAAGGATTGACAACTGAAAATAAGGAAAGGACTAGGAAAAGTAAAAACTAAGGAAAATTACCACAAGAAAGACAGTAGCTATATTATTTCACGCCGGTCTTCTGTGGGGGTGTGGTACTTTCCCGGTGCGAGCTGGCCCAATTCGTGCCGAAGCGTGCTCGACTACCACATATATTGATACATAGATTGATTTAAATTGCATTTTACCATTGGCTTGCTGTGTAATTTTTTTTTCTGTAGTTAAGGTGCTTATTAAAATAGAACCTAATGAAAACTCAAACTCAAAATTTAACTACCAAGATGTTTAGAATTGTTTTCATAGAAACTGTTTACCAAAACATTATGAATCAGTCAGGCGCACACGCTTCTTAACGGTACATGATATGATTCTAGAAAACAAATGAACTGTTTACAATTGAGCCGCGAAAATATAGCAATTTTACATGCGCAATAAACTTCCATTCACCTGACGATATATTTCCGTACAAAAATATTTGCGGCGCGTTTTATTTTCTCTGAAAATCAACTCATTGCCACCATCAAAGTGTTCAATATGAAACAATGTGTTTACCATTTCATCGCGGTGTAAATTACTTTATGAGAGCAAATTGTTTTTTTTTTTTACCGCAAAAAAACAAATTGCCTACGCTCATGATGGATATAAAATGGCAGTGTATGTTGAGGAAATATTATGTTTATATACTAACAAAGCTTTTACTGTTTAGCAGTTTTACTTAGTCTGTAAGTATTTCAAACAAAAATTCCTTTGTAAAAGTATATGTAACTATTAAATTTAATACTAATTTATATTAAAAATTGTCTGTTTCAGTGATGATTCAAAAACGTTTTACACAACTGAAAAACATAATAAGCAATACATATAATACAGAAGCATTATAAAACAAACTAATTGTCATATCTATGAATCTTTAAACATTTAATTTTCCTACACAGAAAACAGAATTAAGAAGCCAGGCAGCATCGTAGAAATAAACTAGTGTCTCTAACTGATAGAACATCCTAACAGTACCAGAACTAAATAAATCTTCAAAGTTTATGTGAAGTCACATTCGCGTTTTTAAAAGTACCCGCAGCAACTTGCAATGTAGAACTAGCAAGAACTTTCTAGAAAAACTCGTCTTTGTTGACTCAAAGTTTATATCGCCAGAGTCATAGATGGAAACAAATTGTCTAACTTATACTTTAAAATTTATGGAACAGCTGTGTATGTTTTAAAAATACAGTATATATATAGAATTCCAAGAGTTTAGTAGTGCTAAATAAAAACCTTTATTAAAGATGTATTACTTCCGATCCTAATATAGCGTTAATGAATATTAAGAAGATTAAAATTAATGAAATGTTTTCGCTTAAGATCCACAGGAGAGTTATTTGGAACCATTATATATATGCATGTTCACTGTGTATTAAAATGTAAAATTGACATAACTGGAAAAGAGCAACACACAATAACTTGCCGGCTCTTCTGTGTAGAAACTGCTTTCCGAACCAGTGGTAAATATCAAAAATGTGTTATGACGAATCAAAAGTGCTTCTTTAAGAAATCAAATTGAATAAATAAATTTTTGAGTTTGAGCTTGAATATTCAATTGATTTGCTTTTATGAGTTCCGTAACCAGAGGGTATAAACTGTGTAACTAAACGGTGTAAGACCCTTTACATAAATTGCAGTAAATCACTCTAAGATCAGTTTTATGTATTTTCTTTTAATTAAATTTACTTTTTATTCTATTTTGGGTTTTTTTTTTCGTGTTGTACCTTGTTTCGTGAAATAAATGTTTATCCATCCATCCATCTCTCTATCTGTCAGTTTAAAAAGTCAAGATTGTACCAAACGTACAGTAACTGTCGTAAAATGGGATGTGAGACTAATTATTTTAGCAAGTACTCTAGAGCTCATTTGTACCAAGTTTTCTAAATAAATTTATTGGAAAACAACAAAAAATAAAGTCTTATTGAATATACCTGAAGGTTACATAGTAAGAAGTTAATAACACTATATTATATATTTCTCATAAATAAAAGAAATTATCGTCATCATCATCATCATCATTATCAGCCTTTAAAATGTCCACTGCTGATAATAGGGCTCTCCTATAGCAAACCTGTGCTATATAATCCTATAGCAAGCTCTTTGTCGTCAATTGTGACCAGCAACCCTACGAATGTCGTCACTCCACCTAGTAGTTAATACTATTAATTGTATACAAACATGGTTTAAGAATCGTTTACACACACATAAGCGCCTATAAACACAACCGCACACAAAAGTGTTAAATAAATTTGTTACTTCTGCAATGTTTGATTAAAATCTTGTCGGCAAGTAAAGCTATATACTAATTTCGTATATAATCATTTCCGTTAGACGACAAGTTGGGAATTAGTGTATCACAACTTTGTAATACATCTTCAGGGTTGTCAGTAGCATAAAATCCACTTGATGAAAGTTGTCGAAATTCTTTACGTATAAAAAGAAACGTACAAAATTCGAGATTAAAATTTATATATTGATCACAAATTATGAGCAAGTTGAGCATAAAAAAACACAATTAAATATAAATATACTTTTCCTTAATAATTTCTCGTCCTAATTAGAGATGATTAACAATGTATGAATAATTGTTGCAATTTTCATAACATATACAATACAATTAATAAATAGATCCACTAATAAGTTGGTTGGTGTGTTCAACACACACATTATTTTAGATACAACATTTACGACGAAAAATAAGAAAGCTAAAAAAATCTTTCTTATTCTTTTATTGACAACCCTACATCAACTTGCCTCTAAGAGACTGGCACTTTATCAAGCGAAGCCAATGCAAACCTCTTCATTTTTTTGTATGGACTGACGACATATTAAAGTATCAGTCGAGTCCTCGGGATAACTTAGCGGAAACGTCTAGAGAGTCTATACAAAAAATGAAACATAACTAGACCTTCATCATTTACCACGTGCTGGTTGGCAGATGTGACATGTCGTGAAACTTTTAATTCTTGGACATGCCGGTTTCCTCACGATGTTTTCCTTCACCGTTTTGAGTGGTTATGTTAACCACATCCGCTGATAAATTGAAAAATCAATTTATTTACTGCACCGCACTGCTCCTCGGTCTCGAACCCCCGACTTATAAATTTTAAGTCTGAGTCTTCAACATTAAACTACCACTGCCTGAATAATTTTTTTAGTTTATTTATTTATTTATTTTATTCATAAAGGCACCTTATAGCTGTTTATAAGATAATCATTCTAATTACATATGAGATACGCCAATTATAAGGCACAACATAACTGAAAAATTGTGCGTCTATTAAAAATTGTACATATTTTATTGGAAATTCGATTGCACCATGTTTGTAATAACACACATAATGTATGGTAGCCATCGCTACTCAAGGTGTGGTGACAAACTATCTTGTAATATCATCTATTACCAGTAAAACAAAGTAATCATTTAACCTTACGTTAATTACCGGGCTAATTTATCAGACGCTCCCAGCTCTGTTGAAGTGAGGAAACATACGGATGGGCATTGAGTGGTTTTGTTAATGTTGTTAAATTTTATTCTAAAAGCGAAGTTATCAGTCACTATAGTATTTATTATATGAATGACTAGTTGTGCCTCGCGGTTTAGGTCCAGGTCAAACCCGCGGGCAAATATATCATCAAAATACGTTGAGTAGTTTTCGTGTGAAAGAGTAAGTAACATACATGGATTTCATAAATACGATATAAAACGAAAAAACGTATTTTTTATAACCTTTAATTCCTTATCCTTAACCTTAAAACTGGGCTATGTATTTGCAGCGCCCTACCTCTGCAAATGTTCATGGTCGTGATCGCTTACCATCAGGCGAACCACCAGCTCAGTTTTTCGCTATAACACAATAGAATCCTATTTTCAAAATTATCTTATTACAATAAAAAATTCAAATCACTATGTCAGACAAACTGCAAACATATAGACAAAAAAAGAAAGCTCCATTTACAGGCCCTTCTATTTTAAAACTACCAAAAGATCGACTATAGAAAATCTCAATTAGCCCTAATGATACTGCTATGCAACAAATTGCGTTTAAAAGTAGATTTTATTTCCTCAATAAAGCAATAACAACCCTATGTTTAAATTTCTCCTTACTAAGTATCCTGTGTAATGGATCCTAATTGACCATCAGATAGAGGGCTTTAAGAGAAAAAAACAGGCATTAAAGAGTTCAAACAAATTAAAGCTCTGTTTCATTTATTTTGTCGGTTGATTACGCTTGTGATTCGCCCATTTAAATTATGGTACTTGCCCGTTTGTGTAACGATGTTATAATAGTCCTGTAAAATCTATCCATCTATAAAATAAATCCATATATAAGAAACACATGTAATATTCATTGATTGTATGAAACATTTTATTATTTAAATTGTTATTTTTCTGTATTATTATATTCAAAAGCTTTCGTTCGCGAAATATAATTGAATAAATAAACGTTTGAGTACTGGATTTATTTAATAGAATTTTACATTTAATATTCACACCGTAGTATTCACATAATATACAGTGGTGGCTCAGTGGTGCGGACCTCGGACTTCAAAATCGATAATCCGGGGTTCGAAACTGGCCGAGCGTGCAGGAGATAAATAATTTTTGCATCTGCACATGTGGATAACATCACCACTGCTTGAAACGGTGAACGATGTTTTCGTGAGAAAAACGAGCATATCCGGGAATTAAACATTGAACTTTTTTGCCAATTAAACTCTTAATTCTTCATAATATTTGTTTTCTACCCAATACCTAATTACAATGTGAAGCTCCCACTGACCTATACTAATAATGACGAGTCTTTCTGTTATACTCGCTTCAAGTTTTACACTCTGATTAAAACTAATTACGAATGCAAGTGAAGACCCACGCTCAAATATACTTTAATTAAACTTTGCTCATGGTATTGTGCAAGTGAAACCACAGGAAACAGTTGTCTTACAACCTTAATCCAACACATTAGCTGCATTAGCTAAATGGTCGAAGCGATTAACAGTTTGTTTTACAAACGGAAGTCGTTAAAACTGTATTATGTGTGTTCTTAATGGTAGATCATCAAATGTAATTATGCAAGCAAATAAACACTTTCTACAAATGTGTAAACAAATAACTCTTCTTTTTGAAGATAATAATAGATAGATAGAGAATATAATTAGAAGTCATGTATAGTGTTTAAATTTAAGATTTTAGATTTTTTAATTTTATTTTCTATATCATAGTAAATGGTGAACGGTTTTATTGAATCGAAAAAAAACTCATGCATATATCAGCACTTATTCTAGACTATAGGAAAAAGGTCAGACAAACTTTAAAATCTAGACTACGAATTCATTTATAGATCAGAGTTTAAGATACATAGAGTCTATTAATATCAAAAAGATGATTTAAAAAAGTATTTCAACCTGCCTTATCGTTTTAAGTTACATATAATGTTTTAAGGACAAACATACAAACAAACACTTTTGAAATTTGGCATACATGTTTTGTAGCTAACACATCCAAATACTAAATCTGACTATATTACATACATAAACATCTTATTGATAATCTCCTATTTTAAAGTAGGTTACAAATACACGAATATACCATGCCAATAAATAGCTGACACCTTAATTTGAATATCCAGTCGTCTACAAAACGCCTTAATAATGCGAGGTAGAATGCAATAATTACAACAATTAAATTAATTATACCTACCTACCAGAGATTAGTCATCCCCACCTCAACTCCCTCTAGAAACATTATTAAATACTACATAAACAGATACATTATAATCAGAGACACATGCTAAAATTCAATCTATGAAAAAATTGGAATCATTACTCCACTACGTTAAGCAAACTACGACTGTCATTAAAATTTTCCATTACAAAACAGATGAGTAAATTATTTACATTTGATGGGATACTTAATTATTTTACATGCTTGACTTTGAGCTCCAAGTCAAGCACTCTGGGGTAGTTTTTTAATACACACTTCGTTTGTTTCGGGATGTTTATCGATATAAATTTTGTATTAATAAATACTTCTCGTGTGTATTTTAAAGGTTTCCTTCCACGTATCAGGATATTAGAAGTGCCGCTGTTTTTGGAATTACAATTTGGTCCTTTAAGTATAATGTTACCTACGAACGGTACGAAGAGAGGTTCTTTTACAATAATATACTTATACTTACAGTAATAAAATACTGGAGAATAACTTTCCATCGTTTTATGTTTCTAGAAAGATGTTTATGTGTTCTTAAATTATCTAACACTTCCTAGATCTTAAGTGAATTAATTAATCGTTGTAGCATAATACAACACAATCCTTATAATAAAAAATTTAAATTAACTTATACATTGCAACGATATCAAATGGTGTGTTATAATATTAAAAATATTACAGTTGTAAACTGCGTCATACACTCGCTTAGAATCACCCATTTCGTAGAATGTTTTAAATTTCTATTCAAATAAATACAATACACAAATTAATGTGCTTTATTCTCATTAAAGAATAACAGGTTGAATAATTATTAATGAATATATTATCAAGCAAATTAAATGAAATCCTTGACAAGGAAGAAATTGAAAATAATTTCTGCAAAGCAAAAGATCTACGAAGCATTCACAAAGCTTAATTAAGATGTGCCTTCATGTACCATTACGGATCAATCATTCATGCCTTCAATTCTATTGAAAAATATATTCTTCTGTTGCCTTTCTATAGTTTAAATTAATGACAACCACTCAGTATTTAATTCATCAGTTTGTTTTTTTTAATTACATAACACTTAAAATCAATATGAATGGTTAATTTTTTAAGATTGGCATATGAAATAGAAAGAGTAGTAGAAATTCGATTTCTGGGGCGGGAGCACTGGTAATTACTCGGTTACCAGTGTTAAGTGTTCCACCACGGTACGGCGGAATGACGCGGGTTCGAATCCCGATCGTGATGAAAATTTCACTCATCAATTTAGTATTAAAGTAATATATCGTTTATCAATTTACCCTTTCATTCGTGGGTTTTTGTATTAATGTAAATTGCTCTTTGTATTTGTGTCTAAAAAAATTGTTTCAAATGTAAATAATATACCTAATAGTAGCTTTAACTGATAATGTAAATATAGTACCATTAAAATGATTGTGTTGATTAGGGTTTTACTATCAAATTGTAAGTAAAAAGTTTCAATGTAAATATTCTTTGTGAAATCTTATTTATGAAATATTTTTATATTCAGTATTATCCGATATTCTTTGAACAATATTGATTTGGTATTTAGTAAGAGATTTTAAAAGGTGATCAATTAAACTCATAAATTGGGTATTAATTACAATTGTGACTTAGAATAAATGACACAGAATATAGTTTCATGCTTAATCTTTATATCAAAATGGATTCCGTCAACAAGGATCTGTTCTAGAGTTACATATCTATTACTAGACGCTCGTCCCGGCTCCACCCGGATATGAAGTTTCCTGTTTTATCCCAGCTCATACCCTGTCTGTACACCAGATTTCATCAAAATCCGTTCAGTCAGCGTAATCTCAGCGTGATTGACGAACAAACATCCAAACAAACCAACAAACTTTACATTAATAATACTAGCTGTGCCCCACGGTTTCACCCACGTAAGTCCGTATCCCGTAGGAATATCGGGTTAAAAAGTTGCCTATATGTTATTCCAGTTGTCCAGCTATCTACGTGCTAAATATCATTGCAATCGGTTAAGCAGTTTTTGCGTGAAAGAGCAACAAACACACACACACATCCTTGCAAACTTTTGCATTTATAATATTAGTAGGATAGTAGGAATAGTAGGATTAGTGTGATAGTGTGAGTGATAGCTAATGTATGAACAATGTTTTTTATTAATAAAAAGGTTTACGAAAAAGTTAATTAGAAAAGACCTCATAAGAATTACACTAGCTGCCGAAGAGGATTATCTGCGGGTGGACAGACCCCAATAACAGGCAAGCGTAACCGCATAAAATACGCAATCGCCCCAAATCATTGGATACGACGCTCTGTGAATACTAATTGCTTATTTAATGTTTCCTTTAATTAATAGTTATAATGCTGTAACGAAGTAAAAGAGGATATTTTAACTAGTCAATATCCATTAGTTTATTCAGAATGTTCTCGCCAAGTCGAAAAGCCGATTTAAAACTAGACGAGCGTTAAATGAAATTGAATTTACATCTTATCTTCAATTCTTCCAATGTTGCAATGTGTAAAAAAACAGTAAACAAAGTGGTGTTATCTTGTGTTTGATTTTACGCGAGTATTATACATTTAGAAATTGAAAACTTTTTGACGGATTTTAAACGCGATTTATTCGGTATATTATTAACCTGACGTTTCGAACACTTTACAGCGAGTCAGTCTACCCGTGACCACGTTACAATTTCTAAAGTGGTGTTATTAAAAATCACGTCAAAGTTACTCTAAAAAAGTTTGAAAACATCTATCTCTGAAATTCCAAACTAAAATGAATTTTGTGTAATAAACATGTTTATAGTTACTAATATTAAAACAAATATATAAACACGAAATTATGTTTCATACTCTGTCCTAATTAATCCACAACACCGATTAGAATGAAATTTGCAGTGACAGAAGTGGATGAATTCGGGTAAAAAGTAGTAGTTCTGTACTAGGTTATTTAAAAAAATGAACCCCTTCAAGTTTTATTTTTCAGGATAGTACGATTAACCTATGAAATTATGTATTATCACCGATTCTTGATAAGTGTACAAAGTTTACATTATATAATTCTGTTTATTAAATAAGTCTGTTTAATATGGGTTAAAATCTAGTCTAATACAGTCGGTTATATACAAACATACAGGAAAAGCTAATTAATGCGTATTAAAAAAATGCATCAGGAATATTTACGTAATTAGCGTATGAAGAATCTAAAGCTCCATTGAGTATACCATACCACATGGAACACCCTGTATAACACATTTATTTAATTAAGTTGGCATGTCATTATTAATTAATTAATGTGTTTAATGGAAATTCTTGGGATTAATTAATGACTTTGATGAGATACTGAACACACATTTATATAGTACGCTACGTACATGGAGCTATATAAAAATAAAAAAAAGCTGACAGTTGCGGAAACGTTTAGAAATTATTTTGTATTTTATTTTTCAGTTTTTGGATACTGTTAAATGAACTGTTTGAAATTATTATTTGCTTTGTAATTGAACAAGCAATTGAGCCAAAAAATGAGTTTGTATGGAGCGCAGGTTGGTCCAGTTATTAACACTTTTAATAAATATAATTTTTTTTTAGTAAAAAGCTAAATATTCTCTATTATATATAACGCAGTTAGTTATCCCCTACATATTTTAATGTTCACCCAACGCATCGAGATCATATATCTATCTCATTACACAAAAAACAAATAAATATCAATTTCTGTTCATTAGTCAAGAATGGCATAGAATGGACCAGGAATGATTTTAAAAGGTACAAGCAAAAAACAAAATGTGTGAAAAAATTCTTAATAAATATACAATGCTGTCGCTAAGTTTGCCGGGTCAGCTAATATTGTTATATACCTTTGCATACGTATAAAAAAAAACAGATTTCAATTCAATTCACTTAACGATTCACCACTGGGCGGTGCAATATGAATATATAGGTATAAACAAAATTCAGAGCCTGGGCTTTTTTTTGCTGTTTGTTCTATTAGATCTTTCTAATTCGGAGAATGAAGTGTGTTCGAATCTCGCCTCGTAATCGATTTTCTCCCATTTCCGATATTATTTAAAAAAACTCATACAGAAGCTTTTAAATGCTATGAACTAAAAATTGAAGATAAATATTTTCTAAAATCCAATCCGAAACGCTCTAATTTATTAATTGTCATCTATCTATCTTTTTAATGTTGGAAAAAAATATCTTAATTCTGCATGATATAAACAACATTTTCTTTCAGTATTTCCTTTTTTACTCTCGTATGTTTAAGGAGTATATACTTTCAAATAAATCGCTCTGTATAACAATGGATGTTTTTCGTACGTGTTAAAAGAAATAGGCTTATTGGGAACATAATATGGAAGTAGAGACTCCATTCTTATTGTATTTTTGTGGATTTTTTGTTTATTGAATTAAAAAACATATCTAAAAACAAACAAAATAGTACTCTAAATTTAACAATTAAGACAAGAAGAGATAAAACAATGCGATAACTTCATTAATATTCATTTCCATTGGAAACAAGTGGATGTTCTATAATCTTTCGTGAATGAACTAAATACACTGCATAGGGTTGCAGCGTTTCCGCTTATTATAGTGTATTATTTTATTATTTTTTTTTTGTAAGCATTCCATGTAGGTCTCTGCAGATGCTTAATATAAGAGTACTAAATATCATAGGTAGCCTGGTGGTGTAAGCCATGGCCACAATAATTGCTTTTTCACAATTTATCAAATTTAATGCATAAAGATAGCAAAAATACAATACATAACGAATACTTCAATAAGCTGTAGTTTCAATTCTTGACTCGACGATTTTGAAAAGTCACGTGATAAACAGTCAATTTAAACATAGTCCCACCGTAATCCCGTTCGCTGAAACCCTGGTGACCCTAATCGGGTTTCAAATGGCATTATCGTATTTATGTCCTATTTATATGCAAATACCGTATTCCAGTAAATTCCTATCAATATTGAACTGCTATGTCGAGTAAAAATCACTTATCCCCACTTTGCATGCGTAATTCTGGTAATGCGAACACTAGATAGCTCACTTAAATTTATGACAGGTTGTTTTGCTATTTACTAGAAATATTAGCCATTACATGTCTTATTAAACGACTTCAAAAAAGGAGAATAATCGACTTTTTATGTTTGTTACCTCATGACTCATTGCTGGATGGAACGATTTTGATGATTCTATTTGAAAACTGGTGTTTCGCGTGCGGATCCATTTAAATTTGCTCTAGTACTGATAAATTGAAGGTTGACTCCTATTAACCGCATTAATTAAACAATTTTCTATTTTAAACACACGACCATACGTTTCTTGGGAAAAAGAAACAATGATCCATACGTTCATTGACAATTTTGTGTTACGGGCAAAAAAACTCGACTACTTTGATTGATGATATCACAGTTGATACAAACAATTTAGGATCTTCTATGTTTTCGAGAACGTCAGTTGATGAAATGAAAGCTACACTGCCACCAAGGTATCACTGGAGTGAAGGGGTCGTCAACGTCGCTAACCGTGTAACCTTTAGAATAATAATACAATGCAAAATTAGAAAGATTCATGAATTTAACATGTATAGTAAAATTTTTCGCCATTTCCACACTAATATTTTAAAGAAACTTTTTATTCGTATTTTTGTAAAGTTCTCACGCAAAAACTGCAAGACCGATTTCAAAAAATCTTTCACCATTTGTACGCAGTAACTTCACTGAGTGACATAAGCCATATACCAGGGGGAAAGCCGGAGCGAACAGCTTATCAAAAATAAGCTGATAGCGTACTTAATGTATAGATATTAAGTCTATATTTCACACACACAGTACCTATAAGACTTGAAATAACTTCCTTTTTCGCGATGCATCAACAAAATTATACGAAAATTTCATCAATAACAAATGATTGATGTTTCCAATAAACATCAATGAAAATAATACCCTATTAAAAAGCATGAGAGGTGAATTTTCTTTGAAGGAATACTTGATACGTTTTGAGTTACCTTTAATTAGTGACGAATCGTTTTTTCTAATATATTAACTGTAATAATAAAAACATACTTGAAAACGGGTTTTCGACACAAATTGAGTTAAAGTCTACATGGCCTACGTTATTAGCTTCCAGACAGTTTATATCACCAGACTAGACGGAGAGTTATGTATTTACTCACCTTCTACAGAGATACAGTTTTTCCTCTCTTTTTTCTTTATTATTTTTATCAATTAAGATCAGTTACATAAATTAAAAAGTGGCTCAATAGAAAGGCCTTATCACAAAATTCATTATAAAGACAAGCACGCACTTACAGAAGAGTTTATCTGGATAGCTGTAGTAATAACATTTTGTGAAGCTGAAAATAAGCTACTTTTCGGTCCCTCGCTAATTTCCTGACACCATAACGATATACACAGAATGATGGTATACTGGATACCGCATCGTGCAGCCGTGTCGCTAAGTTAGTGTAAAGCACGCAAGCAGTTGTTTATCACCGTGTTGCTATTTATTGTTCAAAAGCCTTCCTAAATAAAAGGGTTATCTAACACCGAAATATTTTTTCAAATCAGACCATAAGTTCCTGTGAATAGTGCGATCAACTCTTGAGCTTTATAGTATTAGCATAGATTTGAAAAAAAATATTTAAACAGTGTTATTTGTTACAGAGTATAAAATTGACCTAACGTAGCGTTAGAACATAGTAGGTAGATATTAATTAAAACGAATCATTTTTATATAGTACTAGCTGCGGCCCGCGGTTTCACCAGTTTAAGTCCGTATCCCGTAGGAATATCGGGATAAAAAGTTGCCTATATGTTACTCCAGTTGTCCAGCTATCTACGTGCCAAATTTCATTGCAACAAGTTCAGTAGTTTTTGCGTGAAAGAGCAACAAACACACACACATCCTTACAAACTTTCGCATTTATAATATTAAGTAGGATTATTATTTTTCTCTCATCTCTTCCCTGGAAAATGGATTGTTTCCCTGGGAAGCAGTATTTATTTGTATATTAAAACGAATCTCCCAGCATTATCATGAATTCCTTCGACTTTTCGTCGATCCTAAAAACCAAACGCACATGTGGAATCCTAAACATTCATTCAATTTAATAAATACGACTCATAATACATTATTTAATGAATAATATGCGATTCTATTAAGAATAGGATCGATTCAGCGCCATTTAGTAATGTCATAGGTGTTTATTAAAATGAATTAATTATCTCAGTTAATATTACGCTTTTATATTAATAAGATGAGAGATATCAGACAAAATAAAACAAACGGTTATTGAGGTGAAAAAAGATTTTCAAGTAAATCGTATGTTTCAAACATGACATTTGAAACTTAATTGACACATAAAGGTCATTGACTTTCCTGTGCATATTTGAGTCGCAAGACAACATCTAGTTTTATCTATATCTCTTTAATCTAGTATAGTATTATATTATTTGGATCTGTAATAAAGACAGTTCATAATCCGCAGATAATTCGCTTTATTACGACGGTGATTTTCTTTGGCTCGAACTTTCTTATAGTCAATTTCTTATTCAAATATATTAATATTACGAATTGAAATACTCACCGAACGTATAAATACTTGATTTAAAATTTTTCATCCAGTCTCTAGATGAAATCTAAAACGCGGTGTACTTTGACCTCTCGAGAATTCCAAACTTTCCCTTATAGGGATTGGAAATTGAGACCTTCGAACAAAGGCCCAATTATTGAAAATTTCGTTTTTTGATAATTATGTTAAAACGTTTTTATTAAAAGAGTATTATACCGATTTTTCGTTACTAACGTTCGTATCATCTCAGTAATTTTAAGTAAATTGAATTAAAATACCCTCAATCGAATTAATAAACATGTTTTTGTAATTCATGCTTCTAAACAAAATTTATAAAAAAACAACAAATTTAATCGTTCTACCAAGGTAATCTACATAAAGAAAAACAATAAATCTCACCACCACCTCCATCTGTCATCATAATATTTCTAGTTGTTACCCGTGTCGTCGCTCGCTTGGTCAAGGTTATTAATATAATAAGAATAGTAGACATAATTCACCCTCGTACCTCGTGGACAATTTCGCTCGCCTCAAATGCTCCCACAATGACGTTTTGTTATTCAGACAATCACGAATTTCATATTCGGCTCGAGGTATTTGTGTTGCAATTAGGAGAACGGAATATGCATGGTCCCCGAAGTGAAACTCCTTACTTCCTGAATGCTCGTGGTTTGTTTGCATTATTTAGCTTTGAATCTGGCATAAACTTCTATTCATTATACACTAGCTCTTCGGTAGGGCCTCGCCCATTTAGTAAAGTAGGCCTTTTTCCCTTCCTTCCCAGTTCGTCCCTTATTTTCGGTCATAATTCCTTTCCTTAGCCCTTATGTCTTAAAAGCGGGTAGCGCCTTCGCAGAGGGACTTACCATCTGACGAACCACCAGCTCAGTTGTCTGCTATGACATAAAAAAAAGATATGCACTGTCGGAGCTTTCCTATTTCCCACCTAGATCCCATCTCGGTCCCGTAAGATTGACGGAGTAAAAACTATGCTATGTCCATTCTCTGGTTCTGAACTGAATATGTATTAATTTTCATTATATGTCGAACTATTAAAATGAACTTGAACTAATAACTACATGCTAAGACTAAAAATAGAATCAAAGTATTTTTAAAATGAACTGTAAAACAATGTTCTATTAACGCTTTCGCTACTCTTGCAACTAAGATAATCAACGGATTATAGTGATAAGTAATATCAGTTGTTATATTCAAGTCTTTTTGTGTATTAATTTATAAAACTGTGCAAATAATAAAAAATAACGATTTCACTTCATTTGACAAGAAGACTAACGAACACAGCCTCATTTTTTTATCCCGAATTAACTCTAGAATAGCTTAGACAAGTGGCTAGGTAAAAAGCCATATTTCCAAAAAGTCTTAGTTGATAATCATATTATAAAAACACAAACGAACAAACAAATAACCTCGTGACTATTAAAATAATGAACGTATCACCTTTTGTTGCAGATTCGTGTAGCCAGCGCGGACTTTGTAAGTATTCCGAACGTTAATTTACGACTTCCGACATCTGCTTATAAACTCGAACTGCTTTGATGTGGGTACGGTAATCTAATGACGAGATTAAAAACTTTCTTGCATTTAACTTTTTATTCGTAGCTGAAGTTTCATGCGGTGTATTTAATATGTTTTGTAAGCGTATTACCATGGTGTATTTGTTGTGTTTTATTTAATATTGTAATATTGTTAAGATGGACTGTCATTTGTCGTCATTGTATCGTGTTTATTTAAGTTTTATTAAATTCTAGATACTACTAAATTCATATATATCAAGTTTATGATATAATGTATACTTTATTCATATTACTTCAGTACGTTTAGTCATTTCGAAATGACAGACAAATTCTTCCGATTAAAATTGCGTATACAGTCGCATCACATTGCCAGATAACTTATTATTTTCTAGCTAGAATTTTGTTTTATTGTACAGAATAGATTTTTTCTCATAAAAGTGGAGCTAATGAGCCCACGTTCCGAAAAACGAGGGAGGTTTTCTATTCGACTGTATTTTTCTCTTTTTTATTGATAAGAAATGAGGACTACCTCCACTCAGGTACGTCGGTGACCTCCTTTGTAGAATTTATTGATTAAAAAATAAATCTTAAATTCTACAATGAATTTCCATTGAGAGCCAACAATATAAAGTATAAATTTGATTTCAGTTTCTGTTATACGAAATATGCACATTTATTGATTTTAAATATGTTTTTTTAGGTATTTGCTTTTAAACAATACTTTTTTCTGGTCTTCCCAAAATAGACAGACCTATTATATTGTTTATAATGAGTGTAAATAATGTAGGAGGTTGTTATAAAAAATTCAATTCCCATTTTATAATATTTTTCTTCCCATGTAGGTATATGCCCTACTTCCCGTCTTATCAATTTACCGATTGGTTTAACCGATTTACTGAATCGTAAACGACATGTCGACATAAATTGTGCGCTTACAAAGTCTTAGTGCACAATTTTACAAAGTGCTATTGCGACTTGCTAAGTAGAATAGAGTGAAAGCCTTCCTCCAGCGGAGGCTGTTTTTCATTCGATTAAAATCTTCTCGCTTAGGTAAATGCTGTCTTGTGCGTGGTGATATAAGGCATTGTTTCCTTTGGAGTTTAAATTGTTTTTGATACGTGTATATAATTATGTATTTTTAGGAGAGTGGCTTGTTCCAACTTTTTTAATTTTGTTTTTTTTTCCAGGCGTGATCACGCTCGCTGTATAGAGCTGAATACGTCGGAAAAGATAATAAGTAATATCAAAAATAATTATTTTACCTCCATTCAAAATTGTTTGGTTTCTAACCCTGTTCATTGTGTGTCGCCATATTTTTTATTTATTTTATATGTTTATACAAATTTACTGATAGTTGTGAGAAGCGATACATATGAAATAAAACGAAAGATATTTTTCCTAAGAGATTTTTCAAATACAACGCGTTCTTAGTGCGCGTTCTGTTAAACAAAGCTTTTGTTAAATTGCATCATGTAAGCATGATAGCAATGTTTATATGTGTGCGTAACCGTGTACGGCTGTGGATGTGGGGTGTGGTTAGTGTGACAACAATAAACCACTGAACAATATAAGATGAAACTTCACACGCAGGTAGATTCTGATCAGTACAAAATGGTTATTCTAGTACTTATTGATTTAATTTAAATAATTATTAATTATTCAATTTATTTATTTAACTTGTAATAACTAATAAGTACTAGAATAAAGTAGTACTAGTACTAGCAAAAAAGAAGTACTAGTCTAAGTCAAAGAATAAAAAGTCTGCTTCGCAAGTAAATCCACGAGCTTAAGCCACAAGGGTACACATAATAATATGCTCATTCATTTTATTCTCTCGAAACTAGGCCGCATCACAATAATGAGAGAGGAACAAAAAAAACACAATGCTTAAACCATGTTTATGCACATTCTCTTGAAAACTACTGCGAAATATATATCTAACACGTTATTAAAAATCATACATAATTTTATGAAATAGAGCGCGAAACCGTCTGCTTTTTACATATTATTTTATGTTATTCTTCTAAAACCAAATTTACAAACATAGGTATTTAGAAGTTCAGGTTCAGGTTAACGTTTCTACGTGTTATTGTTCTAAATAATATATTTAAAAGGCCGAGTTTGTATCAAACTTTACATATCTTGAAGTTAAATCGATAATAATTCGACTATTTAGTTAGTAATTACGAATTTTATAGATCTTAATTGAAGATTTCAGCGGCCACATTTTCCCCTGAGCTCATTGTTGGAGTATAAGCATGAAGAAAGGCAATAATATATTGAATTAATGAAATGAATTGATTATGAAATAAAAATTTTACAGATAGAACGTAAATAGGTATTTTTATTAAATTATGAGACAAATCTGCCCTTTCCAATTACCATCAATTTCAAAAAGTATTCAAACAAAAACGGATCCAATGAGAGAACGCAATCAATACGTATTAAATCAAATGTATTAATGGTGTGAAAACATGACATTTGCCACGGTCAGTCGGCGGAAACCAGATGTGTTTACCCGAAATCCATTAGTCTACGTCCACACGCAATATTCATTTAATTTAATGGTATGTTCATACGACGCTTGATCAGTTTGATCTTAATACTCTTGAATTTAGCAGCTACAGTTTACTTCACCACGCGTATTTAACAAATATAACTAATAAAGAATTGATATACCTAACGGTATTTTATCGCTGAGCAAGAAATGAATCGGACGTGCCGTTTCCTTTGCCTTCTTTTTACACGCTTTTTATTAGCTTCACCTGTATGTTTGTTTGTAGCCGACTTCTTTGGGCGCGATTTTGACCCACTTTAAACGGCCAGATTTCGTTCAAACTTTGTAGGTTTATTGAGGACCGATGACAATACACTAATTTGATAAAATTATTCCAGTTTTCAATTTGCAAAATATGATTTTTGTCAAAGCATGTTTTTTAGTTTTTTAAAACTATTATTCGTTGTCAATCCTTTCCTTAACCCTTACCCCAAAAAAGCGGGAAGCGCATTCGCAGAGGTATTACATATACAAATGTTCATGGGTGGTGGTGATCGCTTACTATCAGGCGAACCACCGATTGTCCGCTATAACATAAAAAAGCAGGGCATAAAAATGTGGTCACCACCGCCCTACACTTGTATCACTGGAAAATGGACGTACAGGAGATTTTCTAACAATTAACTGACATATTCGATCTTTTCTTAAGATCTACAGACAGAGGATGTTAGAAATTGTATAGTTTTAGTATAAATTGCTCTACAAAGCCACCATAGTATAAATTGCTACGAGTTTCGTTCAAAACACTTCGCAACATCATAAACAATTCCCGCAATTTGCAAGGTACAACTGCAACTGACAACTCAACATATATAACAGAAGCATGTTTATTGGAACATAAAGACAGCTCCGAATGGAATAAAAACAGGCTAAGCTACAATTCGCAGACGCCGTATTTGGGATAAGATATAGTCAGATATTAACTACGAGCATCGAATATAAACACCCTGCTTCGGTCGCAATAAGAGAAGCCTACGCGAAAAACGTCTGGGGCGAATGGCCTAATTTCAATTTCCAATGAATCGTTGTGTTAATTGAATATTTTTTCTATGTTTTGTCTAATTTATCTGATTGTATGTAAACACCTCTTTGGAACGTTTTAAGGAGACATTGCTATTGGTATGGCAGGATACAATACAGATTGATATATCGGTCTGTAGTGGAAATCGGTTATTATACAGGTGTTTAGAAGCGGACTATACATCTTGTCTATATCTTACAAGAGGAAAGGGGCATCAGTTTATACAAATAATAAGTGATAAAGTACTGGAATTTAAAATAATCCAAGTTTAGTTTATTTTTTTTTTATTTTTCGTCTTTAACAATATTTTAACTAAATTGTTATGTTTACAATCACATAAATATTCAATCGGTCAATTATTTCCATACGTGATGAATACCATTTCATTTAATAAAAAATAAACAGGTTACTCTATATAAATAAAACAGGCACGTCTTCCATGATTCGAAAGCAAATTTTGCCAAATATTTCAGGCCTTTATTGAACGAAATACACTTCGCTACCCTTCAAAATATACAACCTATGAATAATATTGATAAACTTGAGTTTTGTAAACAAGATATGTAGCCAACACTACAGCTTGCTCAATTCTTATTTTCCTGTCTTGGTATCGAACTTGATGGTTTAATCAAAATGTAAAATCTGAGTAACTTCAATAAAACGCACTTTCGAAACTTCCTGACTCATTCTCGTTTGATTATAAAAAGAAACCTGATATATAGCGATATGGCTCATTATACGAAGGATTTATAGGAAGGATATCATTATGGTATAATTATATTCCGTTAGTCAGTTATCCGAATTGGGATCATTATTGGCAGCACGTTACTAAAAGTATTAATGCTCTTTGAAAATTATAAAACTCATTCAAATGTCAAATTTAGGATCAACAGTCAATTTCTTCTTTTTTTCTTTACTGCCTATTTCATAACAAAGATCTTTCTAGATTTCAGTTTCAATTAAAAGATTCCCCAGCATGTATCAAGTGATTTAAAACAGAATTTCCTCATCGGAATTCGTTACAGACCGAAGTGTACCTAGTGTACCAAACGAGGCGTGGAATAAATTTGAATAACGATTTCTTCCTTATGCGTAAACCGTATTTGAGTTACAGCTTCAAAACTGACATGATATATAACATGCGAGTGAGTAATTTAAGAGTCGTAACGTGAGGGATCCCCGGAATAATGTGTGCGAGTGAGATTTTTCTATTTCGTTCATGAGGAGTGTGAACGTGATAAGAATTCGTGGCGTCGCGAGATTCATATTAAAATTACAAATGACGAAGGACATTTTTATTGCAGCCCACGAGGGTGTTACGAGTTTTGGCTGAATGGGTTTTTGTGAAAACCTATTAATCATATTGTTATGTAGTTTAATAAATTTAATATATTTTCTATTATTTATTGAACAATAGGTAGTACATAGGTAGTAGGTAGACAATAAGAAACTTGTGAGAAATTTTTAGAGAATAGAAAGCGAGGCGGTATTCGAATGCTCTTATTCGCGTCTTTTTGCCAAATCGCAGCCAGTTCTCGGGTGGCTTAGATCGCCCTCAGCAATCGAATCTCTTCTACTCTTTCGGTTTCTGTGCCTAAAAGACACCCGAATAAAACAAAAAAAAAATTGTATGTAAGGAAACAACCGTGTTTATTTTATTACAATTGCAATGAAATGCGTATTACACCCGTATTTAGAGTGAAACGACAATCAAATCATCAAGCTATAACTCTAGATAAACATAAAACTTACCAATTAGATTATTCTAGAACTTAAGTCTGAAACCGTCTGTAACCATTTTCTCGGTTAAGATGACTTCGAATTGATAAAGGCCGTCCCTAATTAACAATATCAATTAAACTGCTAACATTCCATTACGCAAATTGAACCTTACACTTCGTTAATAGGGTTCATTTTCCAAGAAGCCGTAACGTGATCAATCAAATATATTATTTAACTGATGGAAAGCATTATCGACAGTCATTCGTGTCTGCCTTTCTCGTTATCTGTCAATTTCTCCAGCGATTATACGATCGGTGAATCTGATTTGATAGATTTACTAGAAATGCACAGTTAAGAATCGCAATTTAACTTTAACTTTCCGTTTCTGCTCCGTTCTAGGATTTAAACTATTGGAAAATTAAATTTCCTTGCCAGTTTTAAAAGAGGATATAGAAATGTTAATCCTAGGTCGCATTGGGATGTTTATAAAACATAAAGACTCTGTTTTCGTGTATGATCCAGTTTGAAATGTGATCTATTAAAATATTACCTTATTAATATAATTATCATGACATTTATTTCTTTAAAGATAACCAGACAAATTGACTTAAAAAGTTCCATATATTTTATTTTAGCATTTATAACGACTCCCACACGCGCTCTAACTCTCCTTAATTCTCTAATAAAATATTTTATAATTACTAGAAACAAATAAATGAAATGGGTTTGATTTAGAAATAATTCTTCACCTGAAGGTCTACGAATGATATGACTATTTTTCCTTTTAAGTTTTGTACACGGCAAGCTTATATTTCCTTCAAAACCTTTCAAAATTATTACACTTTTATTATAATTTTTTTTCATGCCAAATCGCGCAACCAAGTTATCTTACTTGTCAGCAACGCACTTGAGCATCTGCAGAGGTGATATATCAGCAAATGTTACCTTCATGTCATTATATCCCAACTAAATTCAGGCAGAGCTGGAGCGTACACATAGTAAGTTATCCTACTAATATAAATGCGAAAGTTTGTAAGGATGTTTGTGTTTGTTGCACTTTCACGCAAAAACTACTTTACCGATTGTAATGAAATTTGGTACGTAGACAGCTGGACAACTGGAATGATAAATAGGCAATTTTTATCCCGAAATTACGGAATACGGACTTACGCGGGTAAAACCGCGGGGCGCAGCTTGTAATAATATAAATGCTAGTCTTTGTAACAAATAACTTCCCCATCAACACCCTGTGTTGAACTTCTCATAAATTTATTAACGGATTCCCCGAGATATTAAAATACCGTTCGAAGTTGTGCTATTACTTAAGAGTTGTTCAGTTTTGGACCAGCGCTGAATATAGATAAGATACCATAGAGATTAGATCTTACATGTTTTCGACCCACTTTTCACGAACTTTACTGACAGCGGAGATTATACTAAAAATAATGTTATTTTACAAAAAAATAACGCTTCATGACAGATTTACAGTTTTTAAGGAAGTGTGTAAAAGTACAATTTGATTATGTGTTACGTAAAAAAACATTACCTAGTAAAATAAATAAAATTTGAATATGAAACACCAGCGTAAAATTAATTAAATTTAGTAAAAATTCTAACCGATTTTTATATTATGATTTAAAATGCTTAATTTACGTCCACCGGAATGACTCTAAATTAAATATGCGAAAGATAAACATCATCAAATTAACGTGGAACGAGCCACTCGTGTCATTAATTACCTTATCCTAAACAAAATCAGAGGCAGTGTCGTTATTTCGCGGCGGCTTCTTAATTGGTTCTTCATTCCGGTTTTTGGACTAAATCTTAGAATCTCGTGTTTTAGTGGTAGAAAATTTGCGACAAATAAACTCGAATTAAACGCGCGAATCCAAAATGAAATATAATCCTATTTAATATTATAAATGCGAAAGTTTGTAAGGATGTGTGTGTGTTTGTTGCTCTTTCACGCAAAAGCTGTTGGACAACTGGAATAACATATAGGCGACTTTTATCCTGATATTCCTATGGGATACGAACTTACGCGGGTGAAACCGCGGGCGCAGCTAGTGATTCATAAAGAGATCTGTGCTTCGCTGTGTGGAGAAGCCGAAGGCCCGTTTCCTTTTCCTTGTCTATCCCAGTCCCTTTCTGGATTCCAGTCGTCAATCCTTTCCTCATCTCTTACCTCTGTGGGCAGTGCATTCGCAGGCAACCTCTGCAAATGTTCATGTGCTGTGGTGGTCGCTCACCATCGGGTGATACACTTGATGATGTGTTTCTAGTTCATTATCTATATAGACTTCTGACCTTACACGTATTTAATAAGGCTTGACTTAATATGAACCATCTACACTGTACGCAACATTAATTAATTTCATTATCTCGTGTGATTAATCAACAAAGTTTATCGTACTTCCGCTGTACTCAGAGTCCACAATTTCCGATACCAAAATTTTATCAGTGGGCCCATCAAACGAATATATATCCTAGCACGTCGGTTATTGGGTCTATTTTCTATTACAATATAACCTTAATTGAATACTGATTAAATTGCTGAACAAGTTTTAGAATTTAATTTTTAGTTTTATAGCATTGAAATGCTTTATAAATGAGAAATTTTGAAAGAATAGAAAAAATTTGATCACGAGGCAGGATTCGAACCTGCGTATCTTGCCTAACCGTAGCAACGCCTAGCCTCTCGGCCACCCGTGATCCTGCCACAGTAATCGAATTTCTTCTACTCTTTCGGTTTCATGTGCCTAAGGGGCACCCCGCGCCATCTATTGAGATGATTTTCTCAAGTTTTAGAATTTTACGGCGAGGAAGTGACAGAATGTACCAATTACAACAGCATTAGGTAAAGTTTTAAAGTCATTTAAAGGAAGTCGGAAGGGATTTTTTCCTGATCTCATTCCGTACGGACGGGACCTCAATAACTACCGCCCCTTGTCCCTATAATGCCTTTAGGATACGCCTGCACTGGAGTTTTCGACTGTAATATATTTTGAGACTTTAAGGCTATGTTTTGATTGAATAATGTGACACGCAAAAGACAAAAACATTATAATTGTTAACATTTACTCTTTTTTGAATGAACATAAATGTTGTGAAATGTTTTACATTTATCATTTATTTTGAAATGAAAAAAAATACGTGTAAACATTATTCAACGAACATAAGCATTTAAAACAAACGCTTTCATTTCACTTGAACAATTTACAGAATGATCCGTTAAAGATACTCACTGGATAAACAATAGTAATCTTTCTTTATTGTGGAGAGTTTTTAGACCTATTTAGATTCAGTATAAAGTTTTTCAGAACATTTCTTCCAGTCCATACTTATCCATTCTTAAAGCACAACACTCTAAATTATACCAGATACATACAATACATCATCAACCTTATTTAAAAAAAGTTCCAAGCCACACGACTGAACGCTTCAACCGTCCATACAATTTCGATGAATCCCTTCGGACTTTTATAGTCATTCGTCTTAATTTTTGCGACGTCCCCGAATAGTAAATCTAGTTTTAGATTTTACGAGAAATCCTCTTACTTTTGTTATAAAGCCTACGATTTACTCTCTTTGGCTATCGAATGGCTGATAGGTATATTTTTCTATTAGAATTTACAATAGCTAGCTAATAAAAATAAATATTTTACTTTTTACTAGGAAATCCAATTATTATTATTCTTTATTTATTTGAGTTAGCACTCATGCTATGCTGTTTCATGAAAATTTGGTCTAGTTCTGATAATATGAAGGTGGTTTGGCCTGTTCTAATTTATAAAAATTACTAAGAAGATATAAAAAGGTCTATAATTATGTTTACAAATTTTGAGACTTATTAACAAGTTAAAAACTTTTTTTCAACATAATTTATTCATAATATCATTTATCCCAATCTTCTGTTTGCCATTTATTCTCCCCGTGACCACACTCGCTGTAAAATTATTTAAAAAAACATGTTAAAAAAGTACATAAAAATTAATGTATTCACATCCTTTTTGAGGGATGATATTTATTAGCTTACGAGTAATTCAGATTTAGTCAGAATTACTCGTATTAGCTAATATCATCCCTTAAATCACTATCGAAAGGCAATTCTATAGGTCTTTTTCGATTTAAAGTTGAGCACGCTTCGGCACGAATTGAGCTAGCTCGCAACCGGGAAGGTCAATCACACCGCCACAGAAGATAGACGTGAAATGTTAGAGTGGCAGTTAAATATCGTTCTATTTTATTCTATTGGCATCAACCGTAGGTGTACATATCAAGATATGGTTAAAAATAACACTAAATTTTTTTTCGGAGCATTTTTTACCTAAAAAATAAACACATTTACATAGATATTCCGTTAAACAACCAACACCCAACATTAGACACACACGCACACAACTAATATAAATTCACATGAAATCCAACCTCAAATGAGATTGTTCTATTTAAATTGAAAACTAAATAAAACAAACGAAACTCCATAAGCTGGTTTCCTATGCTAATATTATCAAATTTAATTTCATATCTACCAAAATACTACTTAAACCACCCTCAGTTCCTTATTTGTCTTATTACATGTTTGCTCAGTGTTTTGGTTCATTTAACTCAGTATAAATAGAATGAAATATTTAACGTACATATAGTAGAGAACTTAACGGATTTTTCAATCGACTTCTAAAGGAGAAGGTTTTCAATTCGACTGTATGTTTTTTATTTGTTACATCAGAACTCTCGAACAGATTTTGATGAGTCTTTTTGTATTTGAAAGCTGATGCCACCTCTATGGTCCTATTCAAATTTGTTCTAGTTTTGGCAATTTGAAGCGGTCTATTTCTTGCTTCGTTTTTCTAGTTTTTTAATCGCTCGACTTTATTAGTAAAGCTTTATTAATTACGGTAACATTCTTAGACAGTGAAAAGGTCCCTTTTGCACATCAAGTCAAATGTTAACAAAATGAGTTTAAACTCTTCTATTAACAGGAATGATTCATTTGTTATTGTTCCTTGTAACATTAGTAAATTTGTGTTTTATAATATACAAACACAGGAAAAACGCAATATAGATTGTCTAGTTTCAAACACCTTATCCTAAACTCGCCGTCTTGTATGCATTCAAACCGACTTCTAACACGGGCTCACATAATACCAATCTAAATTCTAACCGAGATCGTAATGGGCGCCGACAACACATTTATCATTTCAATTCGCGTGAGCATTATTCATCCCCGTATCCAGAATAAAGCCTAAAATGTATGAACCATTAATTTCGGACGATAAAACTCGTGATGATTGTTAGAATTTGGAACATCATTGGATATTCGGGGTAACCCTTAGGAAGTTCTCGAATGTTCCATTTTATTGAGTTCGTAAGGTCTTTCGACCTTTCACTAATTCTGTAGATTTTTCCGATGTATCTATGTAAGCTTAATGTAAACATTATATTTATGACAAGCGAACTGCCCCGGCTTCGCCCGTGATACATATCTTCCTCAATAAATGGGCTATCTAACACTGAAAGAATGTTTCAAATCGGACCAGCAGTTCCTGAGATTAGAGCGTTCAAGCAAACAAATTCTTCAGCTTTATAATATTAGTATAGTAGTATATAGATATACATCGTGTTATTTAAGTTGTATATCTTATAGCTACAACTCATTGCCGATCAATTGTGATTGTAAAAACATGTCAAAGCACTTTTTAACGGTAATGTAAATATATTTTTATAGATAGATTAATAACGAATTACTATAAAGAACGCTAACAATTAACTGATAAAAACGTCAGTAAAAACACATTATGAAATACATACGCAATTATAAGAGAAAAGAAAGAGCCATTTGCATTTTTTGTAATCGTAATTGTTAAAACGCTTGTTGCATTTACCTGTGGTTTTACAGAGAACTAATAGATACAGATGATAGGTACATCTTTGCTCACGGCCTAACGAAGGAACGGCTCGACCGATCTAGCTTATTATTTTTTTATATAGCCTCGGCAAATGTTTATGCCGGTGGGAGCGCTTACCATCAGGCAACCTACCGACTCCATTGCCGACGATGACATAAAAAGTATCTCTTTCCTTCCAAGCAGTTTTTCTCGGTTATTGTGATTTAATCTTAATATTTAGAATAACGTAGAAGTATTTTAGAATAACGCGTGTGTGATGCGTAGAGGTTCATATATATCCGCTATCAGCACTGACGGTCAGAATGTAGACGGTGTGATATTAAAACTAGTCTAAAAACAATCATTATTTCCTTGTTTTTCATAACACTGTTCTATATAAAGCTCTAAAAGGATGTACCTTACATTAGAACCCTTTCGGAAATATAGTGAGCAAATTTAATCAAGTTCATAGATTCTCGCAAATATCGAATTAATTAAAAAGCACGCCACGAGCACCAAGTTTCAAAATTAAATTGTCGCCGCTGGCTCGGGCGTAATTTTCGGCTGGGAATTATATTAACTAGCCAGCTACGTAAGAGTGGTTTACATGATAGGGTACAAAATTCCATTTGCTACACGTAGCCACTGTAAAATATGTTAACTAGAATTGCAGTTAATATTGACGTTTGCGGTTGACTCATTGTTAAAATTGGTTCACCGCTCTGGCTGCACACCGATCTATGTGACTATATTCGACCATAATTATTTACAGCAATAAATTATTAAAATTATTAGTACCAAGTATTTTATGTAAATATGTTTATTGGTCTCATACGATTAGTATAATCATGATAATCATGAATTCGCGGGTTTATAGTCCTTACTCTCATATTTTCGTCATACTTTCGTTTAAATAATCAAGAGAAGAATCTATAAAAAATTTATAAAACTCCTTTTGTTATGTGTGCATTAAAAAATCAAATTTAAAGCGATTTAAACGGAGCGAATCACTTAATAGCGAGCGTCACGCTCCCCACTATTAAAGAGTGAGTGATATTACATTACTATTTAATTAATCAATGCATGATACCGCTAAAACAAACACAATAACATTATGTTTAAAACTGTCATTTCAGCAGCTTTTTATTAATTATTAAACAAGAATCCTACATAATTCAAACGCAATTTAACATTTATCGCTCGATTTCCCATTCTAACACATGATTGGAACAATACTTTACGCTTTTCTTGATTGCGTCATTTCTGTCAATGAAATCGGTCATAACTGATTTTATGAGGCCATCATTCACACCTAAATATCGTTTGGGAATCTTAGGTTCTATTTGGACTTTGGAGAATGTTTTCGTGTACGTCTCATTCTCATGCTATATTGAATGTTATGACGTGTTTTTAGTATAAATATATAGATTATGAGCAAACCTTTTTGATCACTACAATTAGGATAACATTATATTATGTACATCTTTATCATTAGTGGCTGGTTTAAAAAACTTATAAGAAAATTTAATAACTTCCATTTTAATGAGAAAAGTAGGTTGTGATAATTAAATTTTTCAGTTAATAAATAATTTTTGTCTTTCTATTTTTGGTACTTTTCAGGCATACAAAAATATTAGATATTTAAAATATATGTAGTCCAACAGCAAATGTTTAAAATACGTTACTGAAAAACGTACTTAAAATAGCAATATTATGCGAACTTTGCTCGAAGAATTTCTTCTAAAACATAGTAAGGTATTCATCTATAATGAAATTTCTTTAATATAAAATAGGGTAATATGAGATTTTTTACTTTTATAACTAATTTTGCTTCAATACCGTTTAGTTTTATTTCTTTCAAAGCGTACTTTCGTGCGATCCGATTTCTAACAAAAGTTAAAAATATACAAGTATTTTTTAATATATAAACCTTTTACTAACAATATGTATATAATATTTAATCTTTTGCAATGTTTCCTTTGAAGAAAAATAATCATGCGAAACCTCACCTCACCGATATACATAATAAATATAACTGATGTCTAATACCACCATATTTTTCTTCACAAAAGATTAATAGCGAAAATATCTCCACTGCATTATATCTTCATCACGATTAAATTAAAAACGCTTTTGTTTTGAACACAACGATCATATTATTTTCTTTTTTATTACTATTAGAATGCAGTTTAGTTTATATTAAACACGACCACAATAGGGATGAAAAACTCAATATTATTTTAATCTGCCGTGCCTTATTAGAACTTTGCGTACTTTAAAAGTGTTCATTGCACTTCACCTGCGTAAGGTGCTGTTTAGAATCTAGTGAAAACATAAACAGAGAGATCGTAGACCTGTTATCGAAGATATGAGCTTGGCATTTGCAGTGATCATTGGTTAGTCATGTGTGGTTTGGTAATGTGGAGCTTGGTACCTCTTAGCATTACGAAATAAAATATAATCTAAAACATGTTATGTAAGAACTTCAACACAATTATGGATTTATTAACTAAAACATCTAAACTGTATATCCTCCTACTAATATTATAAATGCGAAAGTTGGTAAAAGGATTTTTACAAATTCTACCCCCAAGGGGACAAAAGTTTGTACCACGATAATTTATTGTAATTACTCTACATGTAATTACTCTACATTCATTTTGCTTACTTAGTAATAGACAGGTCCGCCCCGGCTTCGCCCGTGGTACATATATAGCCTTCCTCAATAAATGGACTATCTAACACTGAAAGAATTTTTCAAATCGGACCAGTAGTTCCTGAGATTAGTGCATTCAAACAACAAAAACGAACTTTTCAACTTTAGAATATTAGTATAGATTATACTCTATTTAACCAGCTCTTTATAAAGAGCTGTAGCACATACCTCAACTATCGCATCCCTCGTAAAGATAAACAAATCCTCGGATTTACGAGTCCACAAGTTTTTACGAACCGGAATATCTTTTACAGTCTTCCCTTTGAAATGAGCGAATAAATTCACATTATTGATAAGCATTTGATAACAAATTGCCTTGAAGCCGTTTATAGCCACTCATCTTTTATATATACTCCACAAGTCCCTGAAATTGAACCTTTTTATTGCCAAAATAAACAAGGTATTTCTTCGCGGGTCGTTTTGATGTGAAAATTAAATTCTTTTTAAGAGTAGCTACACATCTTTACAATATAAAGATCAGGGGGCTCAGGACTGAATGGTTGGTATTGAGTTCGTATTTTGTTGGTTCAAGGTCTACCGACATAATACCAGTATTTTTGGAACTCTATCCCTCTTTAGTGGAGTCTGTTGAATCATTTCTAGATACTGATATTAAGAGACAGATATTAAGAGATATTATAAATGTGAACTTTGCCTGTCTTTTTGTCTGTCGTTTCTTCACGCCTAAACAGTAAACTAAACAAATTTAAATGAATTTCGATACAAAGATAGTTTGAGATTCGACGAGGGAAAGATTTTATACCCGAAATGCCATGGATCCATGTGGGCTAAACTCCGGAACTGTCTATTTTCATAATTACGTGGGCGAAGCCACGGGCGGAATGCTAACTATTAATAAATATTCGTGATTAGTTGCTGCTAAAATTGTAAATACTGATAGTAAAAAGTTTATATTCTTCTCATTGTATGCATATTAAATGATTTACACATTTCTTTCTAAATTACATTACGTCCATATGAAAATGACATTCTGAAATACAGAACCAGTCTAACATTATTTCGAAAACATGAAATTTATAAATATAAAACTTAAATTAGTTTATAATTTTGCTTAGTAACACAGAGCACAGATATTATAATAGTATAGTATACTACAGAAGTACACTTTAGGTTTTATACTTGAGTCAATAAAACATTCAAACATGATACATAAATTTCTAAGCCCATTAAATGCAATTGGCGCGCGATAATCCGGTGCAGCCAGTAACTGTTCATTGAATTCAGAGTCATAGAAAGCAAACCACAAATGCACTAATATGTTCCCAATTAACAAATATTTAGCAAATTGGTGAAGCATTACGCATAATTTAGATTCCCCGTTGCGACGATGTTTCGGAAATGGAACTTTAATATTTCATCACGTTTCAAATATTAACAAATCTGAATAAAAAATAAATGAAATATGCTCAAGAATGTATTCCATCTATTCAGTGTATATTTTTTTTATGTCATAGCGGGCAACTGGTGGTTCGCCTGATGGTAAGCGATCATCACCACCCATCAACATTCACAGAGGTAGCGGTAGCTTTTAATGGGAAAGGAATGAACTGGGAAGGGTGAGGAAAAGGTAACGGGCCTCAATGTTTGATCAGCGTTCTCCATAGCACATACAACGCTACAGACATCGAGAATGTATTGCCTTTTAAATTGAATTAAGCTCTCATCTTTAAGGTTCCTAAGTCGTTGGTTTAGATTCTAAATCATTTAATAGATTTCATTGTGTTTTTAGGTACTATTACAATGAACAATTCATTAATACGATTTTCCTCAGTCAAGCTTCATTGAAAAATTCTTTAAACGATTTCGATTGGCATAATACCAATAAAGGGAGAAATGTGCTCAAGGATTCGAACAATATAATGGTTGATTAAACGACAACAAAATATTGACCAAAGCGCAATTTCAAATAAATTCTACGTTTTCTATCGTAATCCCTTCAATTTACCATTAAAAAAACCGAAAGTTGGAAGTATTGTTCCAGCAATATAATATTCCTTTAATTTAGTTCATAATTTTGAGTCTATGTCCTCTTACTTTGAATGCTCGTACGCTTACAAACCTAGTGCGGTCTTTAGGTTAAATTTCTGATCCATACCTACACACACATGTTTATTAACATTAACAGTAAGTTTATTTTACTAGCAAACGAGCCCGCTGGCAAACGCAAGCATTTTCATAAGCTACATTTTTCATACACGGATTTTAATGCAAAGTATGATTAAAATACGTTCAGTAGTTTTCACATGAAAGAGTGGCAAACATACATCCATATATTATTGCAAACTTTGCCGTTTATAGTCTATGTAAGATTCTCTGAAATATATTAGAATAAAATTAATTAAACACAAACATTCTAATTAACGTTTTAACAGAACCAATTAAAGATTTAATAAGGTTCCAGTAATGACGAGAACGAAGAAGCTTTAGACATAATGAGCGATGAGATTTTAAAGAATATCGAATTATCCTTATTATCAAAGAAAATACATTTAATATAATTCTCAGACAATGTGTCGTAAATGTAGACTTTTTGACCAATTTGTTTTTAAAGTAGCAAGTCTTATGTAAATCATTCAACTGTGCAATCAAGTGTCTTAAAGATAAAAAACCAAATATTATAGTTTTAACACAAAAACAGGCCCTATACCTATAATACATATCATTTGTAGACAGAATATTAAAAAAGACTCAGGCGCAGACCTTAGGAGATTTGTTTGGCGGATTTTAAATTTTTATACGAAAAGATTTGGACCCCATTATTTGGAAACAAAATTGTTATCTGCGGCTCTATGGTTGATTAATTATTATCTGTACTTTTACTTTTATCTGTCTGTATGCACAATGGCGTCTGGATGTTAGGTATTGGTGTTAAACATAAGTTTATGATTTATAACAAAGGTTATAACATGATATGACATATTATCACCATTTAAAGTTGACAAATATGTATTGTAAACATGAAATATTCCGTTTTCAAATTCAGAATTAACAAACAGATGTGTTCATGCGACTCCATATTCCCAACATTATCCGAACTAGTATTTTCTTGTGTTTGATTTTACGCGACTATTATACATATAGAAATTAAAGATGGATTTTAAACGCGATTTGTCCATTTGAATAAATCTAGTTTAAAATCCGTTAAAAAGTCTTTAATTTCTAAACTATCCGAACTGGAAAGTTAAATATGTCCTAGTTAATTGAGAATTTTTAATGACTCCTGCCAACTTGCATTATAACACTATCATAATGAACCTGATCCATTAATTAGGAAAATACGTAGATGTCCGAATTTTACTTTACACAACAACCATCGCATATGTTTGTTATTTCTAACCTTTGGTTCATATAACAGAAGGTATTATTTAAATATTTCTAGAAAATTACACGGTTATATTTGAAGCTGAAGTACTAAGGTCAAGGATTAAAATGCTGCATAGAATAAAATAATGGTACGTTTTATAAGATGCAATTATACTAATTAGAGTGTTAATAACGATTTGCCAGCAGACAGTTTAAATATTTGGCTCCTAAAATAAATATTTCCATTGAACGTTTGCTCCTTTCTCGTTAAACCTTTTCTTAATTAACACACACACACACGCATATACACACACTTTTCACTCACACTGCACGAGTGTAAAGTGTGAGTTTTAGGTGAGAGTACATCTACACAGTGAAACACACATATCCATAAACCCCCGATTTCTCCGCTTAAATTTAATTACATGGTTTTCTTTTTTTTTAATGCATGCCTAATTGTTAACTTTTGTTATTTTTATTGATCTTCATCAATTAAAGTTAAAAACTTCTTTTAATAATACAATATTAATTTACATAAACACGTCAACAAATTCCTTTTCCATTGTTTGCCAATATTAACTTTTGATCATATTATTCTATAAATCAAAAGCCCCTTTAACAAACCTAATCGAACTAAAAGAAATGATTCAAAATAAGTTTTCTGATGCTGATTTCGCAAATTTCTCAGAAATGTTTCACGAAACCAAATATATTGACTCCTAAAAGGATAAATCGACTCAGAAGCGAATATTCGTCAATGACATACGAGGCGTATCTGCTTACAGCCATTTTTCTTTTTCGAGCAATTTAGTTTAGTCGCTGGTGACTTACGAATCAATCATTATACGACAAAGACGGCATGGGGAAAAATGAAGGACACAATTTATTTCTTGGATATTATACAAATAATATAAGTTAGTCTAAAATCTCAATGTATTTTCCCGTTCATAGTAAACAATATATTCATTGTTTCGTTGTGAATATATTTATTATATAAAACTATCTGATGCATTCTTTATGGTACAGACCTTTCCAATATCTTTAAAAACGAAAAATAAAACAGACTACAAAAACATAGTATAGGCGAAGTAGAACGAATTATAAGAAGTCAAGTCTCAAAGGTAGTAGTAAATACACGTATATATCTACAATCTGCATCGATCTATCTACATTTCAAATTATTAATTTTATTCTTTTTAATAAGATCTTTTTAAATTAAGTTAACTGTACTTTAGTGTAGGGTGTGTAGGGAGATAAATTGAAGTTCCAGCCCAATAAAATAATTATATTTTTACTAAGTAACTCAACAAATACAATACACTAATTATATACTACTTAAAACGTGGGTAGGTATTCACCTCTAAGGAGTTCCCTTGCTGGTTGTCATCCCTAGTTGAGTAAGCTATGTCATGCTGTTTATATTGGGCTAAATAATAGTACCATAAATTTATAAACGATACAGAGACAGTTTGAGATGCGAAAAATGACATAGAATAGATTTTATCCCAGAAATTGCCCGGGAAAACCCCGATACTGTCTGAGGGCGTAAAGCTAGTTCTATGAATACTTAGATTAGTCACACACACACAAACGTATGACCTTATAACTTATTAAATACACCTATAACTCTTTTACGTTATGGGTTAAAATTCTATATCAACGGGCTTTGCGTATAATGAATAAATTTAATATATGGGAATCGTGTTACCAGCTGATAAGGCAATTGGGTAAGATGGGTTTTCAGGATACAAAAAGGCAGGGTCAAGGGTTCAATCGTACATGTGGACATAATTGTCCCCATCCGTCCATCTATCGTAGGAATAGATGTGGGCTTATTCCAAACGTATCATCTATTTTTTGATAACCACTTTATGCTTATGTAATTAACTGTCCAAGCCAAGGAAGATACGGTTTTTTTTGGAAAATTTATAACTGACGACATTGAAAAAAAAAATTAAACATTAATCTTTATATCATACATAGACAAACAATAAATAAATAAGAAAATATTAGGAGAAAAACTCACATTTGTGTTTTTCTTACTTATATGAGTCTGTGTTCCCCGACGAGTACAATCTGGAGGTCTTCAAGAGTAGAGTGAACAGGTACCTTCTAGGGTAGCGCGTTCCAGCCTAGATCACATCTCAACTTACCATCAAGCGAGATCGTGGTCAAGCGCTGCCCTATTATAGATTAAAAAAAATCTACGCTAAAAGAACTTTTTGTTGCAACTAAAGACATCTGATGTAGTATCGAAATGCTATTCAGCAATAAAGCCGTCCTATGCATATTATATCCTATTTTTATTAAAATTAATACGTATTTACTTGATGATATAAAAATTTACTCTAATATTATAAAGATGAACTTTTACATTATATATTTATACGTTTTCACGCAAACACCACTGGACCGATTTAAAAAATTATTTCACCATTAGAGATGCGATTAGATTAGATTCAGGCGGGACGAACAGCAAGTAACAAATAAATATGAAGCCTCAGAACTGATTTGTCACTATATATTATTGATACAACTTTATTCGCTCAAATTTGTTTTATGTATTATCATTTAAGTACCTTGTCATTATACAAAATGGGCCCGCGCTATGAAATAGATCCAAATTTCTTACTTGGTCCATGACACTTACAAAAATATAAAACATGCACTAAGAATTTAACTTTTAATAATAAACAATTCAATGCCATTAACGTATTCCAATAATTATATAGAATAGATAATACGATCATAAACCGATCACTTTCGACACGGTAATGCGTAGGTTCGATCCCTAATAATCATTTTTTTATTATCTCTTTTGAATAAAAAATAAGGCCATATATAATGGTCATAAAATGTGCTTTACAAAATTATGTTAGTTCAGCACGTGTTAATATTTACCAGGTTTTCTGGCCTCATATATCAACGTCTGCTGTCCACAGTGTGGAAAAATCGTCGACCAATCGTGTTCAGGTGAATTATTGTTGCCTGGCTATGCATATCTGAATATTGCCTGGTGTTAAGCCACTGCGAATATCGGAGTACGAGTCGGAGCTTTTAACTGTACTGTCCTTGATGCTTTTCGGCTTAATTCAATTGTGAATGTATTTCTGCTGTTATAAAATTTTTGTTTGCTTGTTATTACTACAATTAAATAAACTAATCTTGCGGTCCACCCCGGTTTCGCCTGTGGTACATACATAGCCTATAACCTTCCTCAATAAATGGGCTATCTAACAACGAAAGAATTTTTCAAATCGGACCAGTAGTTCCTGAGATTAGTGCGTTCAAACAAACAAACAATTAACAAACAAACTCTTCAGCTTTATAATATTAGTATAGATTAGGGTGAATATACACTCTGATGGCGCCGAGGGATGCTTCACTGCCGGAAGATACGGACAATGTTGCGGTTCCTTCGGTCACCAAAGAGGAGCTGGAGGCAGCTGTAGTTAAGCTCAAAGCGAAAAACGCTGCGCCTGGCCCCGACGGCATCCCCAGTCGGGCGTGGGTACTTTCTTTGCCGGTTCTTGGGCCAAGAGTCGAGCATGTATTTACAGCTTGCCTTGAGCGGGGTCAGTTTCCTCGCAATTGGAAGTCTGGCAGACTGGTGTTGCTCAGAAAGCCAGGCCGTCCGCAGAATTCGCCATCAGCCTATAGGCCGATTGTGCTTCTCGACGAGGTGAGTAAGCTTTTAGAACGCGTCCTTGCAGCTCGCCTCGTCGACCATCTTGAAAGAGTAGGACCAAATCTCAGCAGCTGCCAGTTTGGCTTTCGGCGGAAACACTCTACCTTAGACGCGATCTCGAGTGTAAGAGCCGTTGCAGCGGATGTAGTCTCCAAGGGTGGGGTGCTCTTGGCAGTATCTTTAGATATTGCCAACGCCTTTAACACCCTGCCCTGGACGTGTATTTTAGAGGCTCTTCGTTACCATCGCATACCCGTATACCTGATAAGGATACTGCAATCCTATCTGTCAGATAGGTCCGTTACGTATCTCGCTCGGGACGGATGGAAGAGGAGATCGATGTCGTGCGGTGTCCCACAGGGCTCGGTGCTTGGACCGCTCCTGTGGAACATCGGCTACGACTGGGTTTTACGTGGTGATCGTCTTCGAGGGGTTGGCGTAGTATGTTATGCAGACGATACGTTGGTAACTGCGCGCGGTGAGTCTCTAAGTGAAGCGGCCCTGTTGGCGACAGCTGGCGTTAATCATGT
>NC_052113.1:526043-526367 GCF_012273895.1 Zerene cesonia | reverse complement strand
TGGGCGTAGTATGTTACGCAGACGATACGTTGGTAACTGCGAGCGGTAAGTCTCTAAGTGAGGCGGCCCTGTTGGCGACAGCTGGCGTTAATCATGTCGTCAGTCGTATCCGTCGGCTGGGTCTTGAAGTGGCCTTAGAAAAATCAGAGGCGCTGTGCTTCCATGGCCCTCGCAGGGCTCCGGGTGCTGGATTTTCTATTCAGGTGGATAGAGTGTCCATTGAGGTTAGGGAGGCAATGCGCTACTTAGGTATTGTCTTAGATGGTCGTTGGTCATTTGCGGAGCACTTCCGTCGCCTCGCCCCTCGTCTTGTAGGTGCGGCTG
>NC_052113.1:507661-525043 GCF_012273895.1 Zerene cesonia | reverse complement strand
AAAAAGGGTGAATATACACTCGAACTAATATCGAATTGAAACTTTATTTTGGAATAAAAATACCCATCAAATAACAAAAGTTTTGAAGTAGGGTATTAATGTTATAAAGCTGAAGAATTTTTTTGATTGAACGTGCTAATGTCAAGATCTTCTGGTCCGATTTGAAAAATTCTTCCACTGTCAGATAGACCATTTATTGAGAAAGGCTTTCGGTTCTGTTCGGAACAGACAAAATAAAATTATTAATATTTTGAGGGTAGCGAGTGGCGCGATGTATTTCTACGGCCGAAGGGAGCGCGGTAGTCGTTGTCGAGTCGTCGTAGTCGTGAAGTCGTAAAAAGTCTGTCTGTCGCCTCTCATGTAATCACGTGCGAATCGCGTGCTAATTTACTTTATATTCAAAAGCACTTCACGGGAAGTTTCGGTTGCTTTTTAATTGCTTTATATTATCTAATTATCATAACGCCGCGTTTTGTATCGCGAGATTCGGTGCGTTATAAATCTAATAATGGCGACGCAGTGTGCCTGGCTGTGTTGAAGTGGTGACGTACTTGGTTTATTTCATACTTTTTATATTGTTTTGTTACATCTTGTTACATCTAGTATCCTTTTATATATAATAATACTCCCAAGGGTTTATACTGTTTTTACCGACCGACATACCTCATGCATGTGCCGCACGTGTTAGCAGGTATGTACCTAGGGTTTAACCGTAACGCTAACACTTAATTATTGTTATTTTGAAAATGTGTTTCAACGGCTGCCGATCCGTGTTACAGGTTATGTAACATCAGGTACTAAGTGGGTAGAACTACGGGGCCAACTAGTTTCAACTTAAATTATTTAATTACTTTTACATAAATTCAGCAGTACCAATAAATATACCATTTTCTTTGAAGTTTTCCCTCGCCTTTTCTGTAAAGGAGCATATATTTAGAAATTAAAAACGTGGTCACGGGGAGACTGACACGCTCGCTGTAAAGTGTCCGAAACGTCGGGTTAATAATATAATGAATAAATCGCGTTTAAAATCCGTTAAAAAGTTTTTAATTTCTAAATGTATAATACTCGCGTAAAATCAAACACAAGAAAATACTAGGGAGCATACAGATAAGATTAATACGCTTGTATCGTTCGTATAAAACATCATAAGCTACTTTAGTAATGTTATTGTGTTTTATCATCGTTTTAATATCCCCCGAGTTTATTGTTTCACTTCAAGTATTGTTTACGCAATTTCGTGTTTCTTTGTTGAAATGAAATAAACTTTTACTTAACGACGTCTACCGAGAATGCATGTCTTACATTACGTGAGATTGCTCATGGTCTGTACTAATTTTTTTATATTATGAATTGAACTAAGTGATCTTACTAGGTTCACATAAATTCCAACAAAAAACAGTGAATGCTTTGTATTTTCGTGCAAGGAAAAACTACTATTACGCGAGAATATAACGTTCAGAAATTAAGACATTTTAACGGATTTTAAACGCGATTTATTCGTTACTTATTACTAGCCTACTGGTCTTGATTGGCACTGACTTCACATAGATGAGTGAGTAGCTCTTATCGTTATTATATTAATTTATTTTATTTTCTTATCGGTACAATTTTTTTTTTTAATAATTACATATTTATTGTATAGCTTTTTTTTTAGTATTTAATCGTGAATTCTAATATCTGCGCGAAAACATGCATGCGTATAAGCGTGAGAAATTCTGGCTCTTGTTTTAATTACAAAGACTATTATTCTATTGTAAAAATGTCTTAATATTGGTGATTAAATATACACAGAATTACATCTATTAGGATTATACAGAATACAAATTATATATAGATATTAATGAAATTCAAGTAGTTAAACATAAGTTCTACTAATAGTCGTTTCATTTATTACTAGCGGTCCGCCCCGGCTTTGCCCGTGGTACATATATAGCCTATAGCCTTTCTCAATAAATCGGCTGTCTAACACTGAAAGAATTTTTCAAATCGGATCAGTAGTTCCTGATATTAGTGCGCTCAAACAAACAAACTCTTCAGCTTTATAATATTAGTATTGATTCATTCCTCTCTTTCGAGCTAATTTTTCAGTTTTCTCCATTCTAACGCATCACTTGCTTCTTTAATGCAATTTTTACTCTCATAAAATATCTCATGCACTTTGAAATGATCACAATAGCGCACCCGCATAAGTCGAGTTTTACAACCCAGCACTAAGATCTTAAATCCGGACTGCATGATACATTGTTTGAAATTTTGAATGCTCAGGTCAGCTAGTGCACGTTGTTTATTGGTCCATAAACTCGCATCTTTGTTATTCTCATGCACTGTTCTAGTTTCAACTTTTCGGTTGACGGAGTAGGAATTCACCCATCTTTATTAACACAATTTTACTAGCTTTGCCTGTATGTTTGTACGTTTGTGTCTAACTTACTCCTGTAATCTGGATTTTGACCTAGGTCAAACAAACAGATTTAATCAAAATCTTTGAATACATATCAAGGATCGATGACAATAAAGCAATTTCATGAGTTTATCATATTATGCTGATAAGCAATGTCAAATATCATAATTATAATAATTAATATTCGAATGGCATAAAATTTGCCAGCTCTTCTATATTTTGGGAGTAAATCTTACATTGAAATAAACTTTTTCCCATTGTCATAGATGAATCTAAAGAGTACAACAAGATTCTATACAGACATTTTCCTAAAGTTGAAGTTCTGCAAAACAATATTTTTTTTATTTTTATTTCTTTATCTTTATTGATTGGTTTCCAAACAACTTATACACTAGTATAACAGCAGTACATACAGTAATAATGTACAATGAACATTGTTTTGTATATAAATCTATTCTATGGGTACACAACTGATCTAAAGCGCAAGATTTATAAACAATCCATATAAAACTATTAATTATTTATACATCTCAGTGCTAACCATAAAAAGATATAGTTAAAAGCCGTATAGCGTCATATCAAATATTTAAACGACATGGACCAAAACATTCGTTTTTATTGAATCACGCGGAAGGTCGCATTTTATCGGAGAACGACCGACTAAATTGCTAACACAACACCTATCTTGCGATTCGGGGAGTTATGTAACGCTATGGGGTGTAATTTGCACGGCCCAGCTTGCGTTTTACTTGAAAAATATTATGGAAGAGATATGTATTGTTTCTGTATGTCAGAATCGACGTGCTAGCTCACTTGGAAAGTGACCATCATAGTCCAAGAATTTAAGCAAAGATTGTATGTCTGCGAATGCCGGCTCTGAAAGGAACGATAAGAATCCGAGAAAGGTATTGGAAGGAATAGGGGGAGTCTGGAAGTCACAATATACAAAACGTAGTTGCATTGACAAGTAACATTATGTTTGTAGATTGTAACTTTGGAAAGAATTTTCTGAGCTACTGAACTTACATATAAGAAAAAGTTTAAGTATAGGTATAGCCAACTAATAGACTTCATATCCATTATTTACATTTTACTTTTCTAATACTATTTTAAAAGCAAGGTTTGTGTTTTAACAGATCTAAATGAAATTTGGTGCCAACATATCGTGTCAACTGCTTAAGGAAATAGTATAATAAATAGGTTTAATCCCGAAATTTCCATAGAAACGGCAACAATTTTCCTTTGACTACTCGGGCGGGTACGAAGCTAGTGCTAAATCAAAAATATTCTGAAAACTAATTGTCAATGGTCTCGAGTAGCAATGGCTATAAGTATTTATTAACTACTGTGCTATTATGTACCAAAACAGAAGAAACGCACCACTTTTTCCTTCATAAATTCATTGTCCGAGATTAACAGTTCGTTTACTTTTACGCTGCTATCCATTATTTTAAATTATAATCCCCTGTGAGCCAAAAATCCTGTATCGAAATTGGCAATTTTCACTGATCAACTGTAAGCAGTAATGAACGATCTTTTATTTATGAATATTTATCAAACTGTTGTACGTGTAGTTACTTACGCTTATATAAAATATGTAAATGCATTTGCATGTGTCTGAAAGAATTCTGTATGTTTCGATTATAAATAATTCACTTTCTATCCATTACTTGGATGAATGATGATGATAGAATCGGTTGAAGAAATAACATTCACTTAATTGCGGTCCTGTCTTCACTTTCTCAATAAACATCAGTGTTTTTAACTTCACTTTTAGGTGAACTAATTTTGATGATGATTTTTATTTGAAAGCTACTGCCCATCAATATTATTAATTTGGTCTAGTTCTGACAATTTGAAGGCAGTTTAGTTTTAGTTATAAATAACTGTTTATAGACAGCTTAGACATACGATTCCCACATTGGATTTCCTGATATCCAATCTCGCGAGTAAACAATTTGTTTGCTGTAGCAGATTCTACACTGGAAGTAGTTACCCTTACGATGGATAACTGTATCGTCATCGTGAAGAAATCCACACATTATCACTAGTATTGCGGTATATTTTGAAAGTTATTGGTAACTTCATAGTGGGTCCAAAATAGTTTTTTCATGTATAAAGATAACAAAACTCGTACACCACTAGAATCAACTAACGGTACGTTTATTTTGTTATGTAAATATATCTCTAGTTAAAATAGATTAAAATAGTAGGGGCATTGAGGGTAAAATAGTTTATCATAAGCATACTTTACATAAGAATTGATTTCTTATAATACGTTCACGATCATTAGATTTACAATATAAAACAAGTCGTCACAAGATATAATGGCATTAAGTTCAAAATAGTTTCTAAAAATATAAACTAGAAAAACAATACATGATCGAAGAAGCCATTTTAATATCATCACGTCAAATCTAACCCTTTCAATTCACTTGACATATTTAAACTAATGTGACCTCTAATAATACCTAATAATATATTAATGGAACCCGCGTTAAACAAAAAAAGAATATAGTTTAACCGTATAGACGACTGGGTGTGAGTGAATCTGTAATAACGTACATTTTATATATGTGATACTAACAAAAACGATTTAAACACATAGATACCCCAAAATAACTTCAAATGCTAAAATTACTCATTGTCTCTGAAACTGGATAACTTTCGAATCGAAATTCTGTATCTTATATCATGCATTAAATTTCAGTAAACCCTTCTTTGGCTTAGACCATAAATGGTATTTTACCAAAGCATTCTCACACCAAATTGGGTTCAAGATAAGGGCTCTGTTACGTCACTCCACAGATTATATTCCTACCCTTTTAATTAACTTCAAGATGGCCGCTACCAAAGCCTTTTGTTATGAAAATGCTGAATTTACTGGAACTCTATTAATTAATCATTAAATTGATAGACAAGATATATCTTCTAGATAAGAGCTTTTGTTCTGAATGGGAAGTAGAAACCTGTGAAATACACCAAATATATATTTGTAAGTTGAGACGAATTCATAAAAATAGAAAGTCAGCTATAAATTGAGTATATTTCAAAATATCACCGAATAGTCTCGAAGGTCCATTGCAAAGGTCGATTCCTTTCACACCTGAAAGGTCACACCGTCGTCACATTATCAAAACTTAATAAGACACTTTGACACCACATCATATCCGACATCTCTGTATTTGCAAGATCACCGAAACTGTGATATTCTCACAATTTACGTCGCCACTATTTCGTACATTCGCTCCCTTTGATTCATAACCACTTCCTCTCATAACATCCCTTTGATATACTTTACAAATGCTTCTTTGTAATTCGATTCCATTACGCTGTATCAGTATTACATGCTGACAAAAAATCTGTGACATTATTAGTAATAGAGTTACAGAATATATGTCGTTAAGGAAGAAAGTCGAGTCTTCAATCAATGATTGAATTTTTATACTTATGTGCCTAATGAGATTCCTACTATTGCTATCCTATAACTTATATTTGTAAATCAAACCTATACTATTATAATAAACGTGCATTATAGTAAACAAACTAGTTTATCTTTATCTGTAAAGTGTATCTGTATCTCTAAAGATCCGTATGATTTTTTTACAAAATAGATAATAGTGTGGATTAGTATATACAGATATACAGTTGCCGGGTAGAGATTGCTGTTTAGTAATAATGACGTCGTTTGGTCAAAATATTATTGACTAGTACAAATACGATAAATTTTTACTCGGGTGAGAAGACATGAGTGCAAAATAATTTCAATAAAAATTTTCGTGATATCATTCCACACGTATCTGGAGAACTATATCATTGTAAGACCTAGTTACTACTTTCTCATTGTTGGACGTTTCGCAAGGAACAAGGCTCAGTTCCCAAATTGTATTAGTTTTTGGGACGTTGATTGATGTGGCTATTATTGGTGGGCATTGTTTGACACGATGTTAATGGTGTCTTCTGTCGTTATATCGTTATTCCCCACCAGGTCTGACTGTCCTTGCTGGTTGAAAGTTTCATTATATTAAAAAACATATCACTTGAAGCCTCCATAGGTGCACAATACTAGTATTAGCACACGATAGTTATGCCATTACCACAATACAATACCGACAGATTTTTTAGGAATGCAAAAATAATTCTCTCCAGAGCTGTTTTTACTTATTGCAATTAGGTTTATATGTATCTTTGTTAAGATTAGAAAAGCTTGGAATACGACCACGACATTGTAAATCTCTTGATTGCTTAAAATGTTCTTATATCTCCCTTTTGTATCGAAAGATATCACGGTCAAATCTTGAAAAATTATATTCATGTCATAATAATCTTATCATTTAATCCCCGCTATCTTTATTTTGAATAAAGACATATATTTTTATACACTAAATTTAAAGATAAATAAAGCTACTTAAGTATAATTAATGAAATTAAATCATTACATAGTATAAAACAAAGTCGCTTTCTCTGACCCTATTACCCCATATTATCCCTATGTCCTTATGGCTATACAGAGGGCTGAAATCTTTAAGACTACGCAACGGATTTTGATGGGATTTTTTTTATAGATAAAGTGGGACACGAGGAAGTTTTATATGTACAACATTTATTAAACTACTCCAAATTTACGCGTGCGAAGCCGCGGGAAAAAGCTAGTAATTAAATCTTTGTAAAATAGCATTGATAAAGAGTATAGACCATAAAGAGTAATCTATTAAAAGTAAATTGAGCGGAGTTACACTATAATGTTCTGACAGGTATTGCCATTTATTTTTATCATTCCTTCATATATCCACGTATCACGGGTTAACCCCGCAATCCCTCTCCATTTATCATTGCCAGACATCAATGATTTATCCTCATTAATAATATATTTTATGGAAATAAATAATAGTGTGCACAAATGATCGATCGGAAAGATTATCATCGAGAATGTCTTCAAAACTATATATTAAATGTATTTTTACAGTATAAGATATATTCAGAAAACTTAATGTACGTAAACTATCATGTAAAAGATAATATGGAATGAAGGGGAATAGGAAGGGTGAGGAAAAGAAACGGGCCTCCGGCACCCACACTCACCGTACGAATCACAGCATGCCAATATTTCAGGCCAGTTTTCTGTTGGTGTTGGTGTGGCCCCTCCTTTTGCGGCTCGACGGAACACAGTGGGGTTTTAGTCGGTAGGAATCCGACATAACCCACGACCTCTTCCCCGGGGGCTGTGGGTGTCTATACAAGATATTCCCCACTAAAAAAAGAAAAAAGGCCGGTTTTCTGTTGCCGAAACATGCTCGACCCACATTGAATAAATTACCTGAAAAGCAGTAATTATAATAAGTATTTAACCTATCGCAATTTCATGTTTTGTTTATTGTTTCAGACATAATGACCAAATTACAAACATCATTGAAAAATTCCACGACGATGGTTTGAGGGACACACCACTATCATGCATCCCTCTCCGACCTGGTTGGCAACGTCACTGCTCTTCATCCTCCAACACACAGAAATGAGACACAGCATAGACGAACCCCGACACCACCACCGACATAGACACAAAATTGATTCAGACCTCTACAAATACACGCCGTACTACGACCCTTTTCCCAACTTCAAAGACATCTATTTAGATAGAAGCCTAGTAAATTACGATATAGTCGCACTAGATAATGATAATAAAAATGAATGGATGCCTAATGACCATGTGGGTGAACTGAATAAGAAATACCAGCATTGGCCGATAAAGAGGGAAGCGGTTATTGAAGGAGATTTGGTGCTTGGTGGACTAATGATGGTACATGAACGATCGGAGAACATGACGTGTGGACCTGTGATGCCACAGGGGGGTGTGCAGGCGTTGGAGACGATGTTGTACACCCTGGACATAATAAACCACAAGTTAAAACTGATCCCTGGTGTCACGATCGGAGCTCACGTTTTGGATGACTGTGACCGAGATACCTATGGACTTGAAATGGCTGTAGATTTTATCAAAGGTATGTTTGTAGAATTAGTTGTAAATGAGATTGAAATAAATATACTCTAAGTAATATTTTAATAATGAATTTAATTGAAGATATTTGTAAGTAACATTTTACAACTAGTGCAATATGTTAATGGTATTAAAAAGCTATTCGATCAGCAATTGAAATACTTACTTTTCAACCGACTTCTTAAAAGAAGAAATTCAATTGTTTTTTCTGTTTGTTATCATCTTAATTTTTACTTGGTGAACCGATTTCTATGAATTATTTTCTATATGAAAGCTGGTGCCCGCCATGTAGTCCCATTTTTTTGGTCTTGTTCGGATAATTTGAGGGCAGTACAGTCCTTTTTACACGCTTTTTATTAGCTTCACCTGTATGTTTGTTTGTTTGTTTGTTTGTATGTTTGTTTGTTTGTTTGTAACTGACTTCTTTGGGCGCGATTTTGACCCACTTTAAACGGCCAGATTTCGTTCAAACTTTGTAGATTTATTGAGGACCGATGACAATACACTAATTTGATAAAATTATTCCAGTTTTCAATTTGCAAAATATGATTTTTGTTAAAGCGTGTTTTATAGTTTTTTTAAACTATTATATTTTATATTATTCAAAATATAGTTGAATAAACCTGTTTATATTTAAATTTAATATTTTGTTTACATAAATCTTTTGCGTATATCATAGTGTTATGTCCTTTATGTATGGATACATTAATATGTTGTAATTCTTGTCCACAGGGTCAATAAGTAACATAGATGACGCAGAATACGCGTGCAATGCGACTGCTATGAGGAAGGTTATATCTGGTGTGGTGGGGGCGGCATCGAGCGTCACGTCAGTGCAGGTCGCTAACCTGCTGCGACTGTTTAAAATACCACAGGTATAACATATTATTGGTAAAATATACCATACTATAATTATAATATACCATACTATAATTATAATATACCATGTGTATACTATTTCCAAAATTTAATAATGTTATTTCCAATAAAAAATATTATATTATGTATAATTAAAAGTACAATTAAAAATGTTATTTCCAATAAAACGATTATTATTTTTATTGGAAATGCGATGGTGTTTTTGGGCTCCCGTCAAAAGCTAAGCTTAGACTCCCATACTGAAATAAACTTCGAGTTAAATCCGTGCTTGTGTAAACCGTCTTGAACGCTAACCACAATTAAGATTGATACAATGATATTTGAACTGTTAAAGCCAGTTATATATGATAAGGGAATACAGTTTCTTCAATGAAAGCCATCCATGTCAAGCATAATCATGTGATTAACGAAGATTAGTAAATAACGGAACGGTGCATCGAACGCGTATACGTGTTCATTTTATATTGACTGATAGTTTAGTATTTTAAAAAGACGAAAATAACTTTACTTCCTCATAAACTTGTGTATATAACGTTGTTCCTAGTTTCGTATCTGGTGATCCATGTTTCATGATATTCTATTGTATATAAATTAATTACACATGAAAAAAATTAAGAAAGACGTACTTACTGTAGTACCTGAAGCTCAATTCATTCGCGCCAATTGCTCACGCTTCGCCTAAATTCAACTCGTTTCTGAATTATTTAGATCTTTTTCCACAAACCGCTGTATTGTGTTCAGTTTCATAATACCCTCAATAAGATACAATAGGATTCTGCTCAGAGAAGTAGCGATTCTAAAAGATAATGGCGTGTAATTTGGTGATTGCTGATGGACCTTTGTGCTCTTTGAGTCGGGTTTTTTTTTTGTTTTCTGGAGCTTGTTTCAGAGATTTTTATAAATACGTGTTTATTTAATAAGCTACATCGTTAATTTTAACTAGTTGAAACAATAATATGATGTCAATTATAAAAAAAATATTAATGTTTATTGTATAACAATAATGTAGACTATCTAAGTTTAAAAGTATATAAAACAGGCTTTTAATAATAATATAGCATTCTTGTGGCAAATATTTTCTTAAGTAGCTTCGGTTTTTTTCAGGTTAGATTGATTACAATTTTTTACAACAATACCACTGGGAAATATAAAGTAAATATAACATTTGTGAAATGAAACGAAAAGTTTTGATAAACTAATAAATTATTTCCAACTCCAAAAAATAATAAAATTTATGGAAACCACCAAATTACAACTTCGACTTTGCTTCCTTTGGGCTTAATTAAAATATTCATTTGGTATTTTTGCACGAACGTAAATAATGACAACCCGAGAATTTTCAATTAAAACGATCTTAAAGTACGATTATACGTATCTGTAGAAATAATTTTCCTAAAATATTTTTGCTTAATATCATATCATCCTAAAAACAACATTGAATCTTAAAAAATTCTCACTGTTCTGTATAACTGCTTGTCATCTCAAATAATAAAAACATTTTTAAAACTCTTATTACGTGTTACGTGATTTCATTAAGGATGAAAATAAGAAGGGCTATTGAAGCGGAAATTTTTTACGACAATTGTTTAATTAATTTTTTTCTTAAGTACATACAATGAAAAGGGAAGACGGAGAAAATTTTGTTATTTTACAATTGTCTAACTTGTTTAAAAATTTACATAACCATTTTTCTGTTAATGTTTTTTTTGAAAGGGATTCAAATACAAACTATTTTTTTATAATACTCGGTTTTGTTACGATGCGCGATGTTGGTCGCGCACCTGAAAATGTCAAATTTTCGACATTAAATTAAATTATAAATAAATGGGATGCGCAAAAGTTTTTTCGCAAATTTCCTCCTATTATTTTGTTTATTAATTTCTTTTATCAAATAGTTTCGAGGTACTACCAAGCATATATACGAGTATATAAATCTTTCAGAGACATTTTTTTAAACATCATTCCGCAAAAAATAAATTAGGGCACACATTAGAAGAGCGGTATTTGTATTTTTCAGCTTAGACTATAATTTATACGCAATACGTATACATATTATGAAAATTATATTTGTTTTCTTAATTGTTTACTCGCCGCCATCTTACGAAAAATTATAAATAGAAGATAATAATTGTTTTTCTAGAAAGCTTTTAATATACCAATTTGCCGAATATTTGATATAGATAATATAGATTGTGACCTGAAGTAAGATTTCGTGGGCTTTTCATATTCCACGAATCTAGTAAGCTTTATTTTGTTCCTATAAATATCTGAAGAATTATTTTAATGATAGTAAATACTATAGCGGAGTTCTCTGTAGCGATTTAATAAAAAAACAACTATTTAGAAATACTATAATCAATCTTGATTATTGACGAATAATTCAGCGTGGACAACATCCGTAATTGGAAACTGTTCAAAATTTACAAACATTTTTCCTTATTACAAAAAATCTAACTACAGAATAAATACAACATCTGCCCGTTCCACTTTATAAAAAACAAACGAACAAAACTTTATTGACCGTAAAAACGTAAAATCAACTAGTAAAGTCGAACAATCGACAAATTCAATCAACCTCCGACCTCAGGAAACTTGATGAAATAAAATAAAAGGTACAAGAGGGAACTTTGGAAGAGTGCGTTTGAGGTTATGTTTCACCTTTACCTTTTGACTGTAATTGCTAAGCAATTTCAATAATGTGCTATCGATCTTTAGCAGAAATGTGTCGAAATTTTTTCGCAGACGCTCGTCGTGATTTAACTCGAATGCCTTTGAAATTTGACGTATTATGACTTAATTTACGGAATTCGAATCATATTTGCTTATTTACGTAATTATCTTTTCAATTTGATATAAGTATTTGTTACGACATTACTAGACATAATATAAACATATTTACATGTGAAATGTGGCTATGGAAACCATAAAACTATAAAAACATAAAACATTAATTAAGTCTGACACGACATCTCCTGTAACCAGCAAATTAACTTCTCTTTTTGAAAAGCTTCACCCAATAGAGGGTCGGTGCCCTTGTCCAGTGTAGTAACACCACGTTGTAGTATATCCGATTGGTATTATAATGATACTAGCTGCTCCCCCCGTTTCACCCGCGTAAATCAGTATCCCGTAGAAATATTGGGATAAAAAGTTGCCTATATGTTATTCCAGTTGCCCAGCTGTCAAAATTTAATTGCAATCGGTTCAGTAGTTTTTGCGTGAAAGAGCAACAAACACACACACACATCCTTACAAACTTTCGCATTTATAATATTAGTAGGACTAGTAGGATTTACCATTTGGAACTGGGTGGAAAAATGCAGACTAAACTTTAACCCTGGGAGCAGCTAAAACAACAAGGGAAATGCGAGTGACTCAAACACACATTAAAATCGATATTCCCATAGAAATAAAAAATTAACAGCAGTGAAATGGTGCTTTTGTCACTCTCTAGCTCTTTATATACAGGTAAAAGTAATGCCACTAAATCGTTGCGTTGTAGACACTTTCGCATTGAGAAAATCAGTATAGTTCAGTAAATAATGGTGTAAGGATTGTAACTATGTTTTGATTTTATGAAATACTATTTATATTCACAGGTGTCCTTCTTTTCAACGTCTCCGGAATTGTCGAACAAAGCTAGATTTGAATACTTCACGCGTACTATACCTTCGGATCTCCATCAGGTAATTGTATTTTTCGTTTATTATTACTATTAGTATTATTACTTATATAGCAAGTAAAAATAAGGTACACAAAAGACATTAAAAAATAGCAGTAACCGAAACAAAAATTGTACAAACAAGAAATCTACAATACACATTGTGTAAATAAGAACACATTTTTCTAAATATAACTCGATATTTTTCGCTACGGGATTCCCTTCAGGCGCTTTATCAATTATATTATGATCTAACAACTGAAATCCAGTCCCAACTTTCTAAAATTAAATTTTCAAACATAAATTTTGCTATCCGTTGTACTGTTAGCTTTTCATCAAAGCATCACTAATTTGATCAAGAAAATAAATAAGATACCCAAAAGGCTAGCTAGCCGACATACCCGGGAGCGGAAAGGGCGATGCGTCGCCCCGGGCCATCGTTTCAGGAGGACTTCAAATCCTGGTTCATACTTCAACAAAATTATAACAGACCTGTATAGAATGCCAGTCATTGTCAGTAACCCCTAATGGTTAAACCAAATTACACATTATTAAATAGCTTCTACCTAAACATTGTTGAATTAGCATAGGGATAAAAAGTTTCCCTTATCCTAAATAATAACTCATTGAATTCCACGTATAAATTGAATTAATTTTGTACTGTCTGCATAATGTACGACTCAAAGCAAAAAAAAAAGAATCTTAACTTCAGTAGCTGAAAAAATGCTATTGTTGGACCCAGTATAGTTTTTTCCTCTCCGGGTCTCTGATGAGCTCACGCCGCTCCTGTATTGAACAAATCCTCATTTCGTTAGGCGCGTATAACTTTATGATCATCGATCTCAGAGCCTCCTGGGAGCTAGGTGTGATTGATCGTGCCGCACATAATTATGGCGTCCCTGTGTAGTGAAACTCAAAAGACGCTGAATCATTTATTTATTAAGCTATATTACTTTTTGAAGCGCTTTTTAATCGTCATAATACATTGATTTATATAATAATTGATAATATAATAAGGGTTGGAGAATTGGACTGGATGGACTCGCAAGAAAATCTATAATTTCCTATTAAATGTACAAATTAAACACATCCTCCACCCACCTCCAGATAAATGACAAGTCAAATAAATATAATTATAATTTACTTCCACCCTATTCTGAACGTACACTGCTCCCTCTAAAAAAATCTGTCGAAAAAGGATTAAAACTTCACAATACGTATTACTTCCAGTTGAACTAATCTCTGTAATGAATTTGAGCATTCGCAACTCCCAACTTTTACTAAGTTGGATTCGTCAGCGTAACAACTTATTAATTCTGTTCGAACAAACTAAACCTGTTTAACGTTATTGTACATTGTCATTCGGATGTGAATAATCGGCTAGTGCGGTAATGGTCCGCGAGTCAGGCGCAAATTGCGTCAATCATTTCTTGCGGGCTGATAATTTGAGGTTATAATAAACATCATCATTAAGAATGGTGACCGTTGGCTGTAGATCCATTGGTGGGTTGAGCAGTGGTGATTTTGGAAGTATATTTCGTTTTACAGATGCTTCCTCTGGCCTTGACCGCCTCATTGGTACAGTGAGCGTAGAACCGAGGGGTCTTGGGTTCAAGTCCCGGTACGTACAAAAAAAAATGTCTCGGTCTGGCAGGACACAGAAGGCTGATCACCTACTTGTCCCTAAAGAAAATCGATCAGTGAAACAGATATACATCATCTGCCCCATGCCCCATTAGGGGACACGGGACTTCACACTTCCTCTGGCATGAAAATTTGTCAGATCGCAAATTACCCACTTCTTGAAGAAATAAAATATTCAGCTGGTTTTGAAGTGTTTGTTTCACATCTTTTATGACCGGCTGAAGAATCGTCCACCCCACAACCAGCTGACTGACTCCTTCAAGATAGTAGCTAATCGGACAAATTTTGAAGCCGAATAAGATAATCTGCATTATTTTCAAGCAATAAAATTATAGATATTTTTACGTCCTTGGAAGGTCACCACAACTTTACCAACCAACGTATCTGCTGACCATGCCATGACACACCTATGGTTACATTAACCAATGTTCAGCCCGGAAGAATTACGGAAATGAATTTTAGTTGCTGGCTCGCGGACCATAAATGTTTTGACATTTATATTCAATGGGGATATTGATGCGATTATCGTGTATTGAACGTGTTACAGTTAAAATTTTGATTTATTGGGGAATATTTAAATACACAGCATTGAGGCTGATTTTGAGACATATCTTAAATTGAAGCGTTAACACATTGAAAATATATCATACTAGCTGCGCCTCGCGGTTTCACTCGCGTAAGTCCGCATCCCGTAAGAATATCAAATTAAAAAGTTGCCTATATGTTATTCCGGCTACCCACACACACACATCCTTACAAACTTTCGCATTTATAATGTTAGTAGGATTGTTGTACATAAAATCATTTCAAATAACAAGATTATTACAATTTTAGATTGTAAGCCTGCATTTTTTTAATAATTATAAGAAATTAAGTAAGTATTGTACATTTGTATACATATCTAATAATTTTATTTTTTGTTTGTAAATACCATTAAGTATTAACAAGGATAACATCGCTTAGCCTGAGAAATTTAAATTTCATAATCTGTTTTGCTTCTCAAATGTCGAATTAACAGATTTTTTCGAACAAAACAATTGCCGAATCTAAAGTTCAAATTGAAATGACAGGACAGTCGCAAAGCTGAAATGAAATTAGACGCTATTCCGAACAAAGGTTTTAAAAACTTCGTTGAATACAATTTTAACGATCCGTCATTGAATAAAAAATTGAAACGTTTTGTGTTTTAGTATATGCTTGATATATAACTTGTTTAATATTTTTACTAGGTACTTTACAATCTCTTTGTAAATATTGTCTTAAAATATAAAAATTCTCTTAAAAGTCTTACTAAACATAAAAATTACGTATATGAAATTTAATTGATGTTCGTTAGTCTAACTAAAACTCGAAATGACGGATCAGTTTTGATAAATTTGATTTTGATGACAGTGTAGGGGATAATGTTCTATGGAGAACTTCCCCGGGACAGCCAATCAATTATAATTTTATGCCATTCAGCCAACCTACAAAACCTTCATGGTATGTCAAGATTTATTCGATACAAATACTGGCACATAGTAATGCAACATTTAAAAAAGAAAAAACATCGTTTAGAACTTTCTCGAATCTTTGGTTAGTTTAATTAAACTAAGTCTCTTGCAGGTTCGAGCGATGGTGGAAATTGTGAAAAAACTTGGCTGGAGTTACGTGTCTATAATTTACGAAGAATCCAGTTATGGAATTAAGGTACCTAAGTTTAACTTACAAAAAGATTTTTTCATTTGTAATTAGTTTTGATTAGAAATTTACGTAAATTTAAATTAATAAATTTAAATTTACGCCTTGAGATAGCTGTTTCATCAGAATATTTCAATTTGTAAGTTTAAAACTGTATCTCTACAGTTGTTCTATCGTTTCTATAATCATAGCATTCCATAGGAATAGTAAAAAATTTACTACGTAGGTATATCTACTTATTAATGACTCTTTGTCTTTTGAGTATTGATTTAATTGTGTCTTATTTAACGTATCCAAAGTAGGTACTTTTATATCAGACTTACTGTGTACAAAAGCAGTATTGCACATATAAAATGATATCCATAGATCTTTATTATTCAAACACATCTTAGTCTTCTAGAAATGAATGGCTCGAGGAAAACATTTCACTATAAACGCAAACCTGATTTAAACGAAAGGGTTTGTCTTTGTGCAAATAATGAGGTACATCAAAGCGAGGCTTTGTGGAATCAAACCTGAATTTCAATGCTTCACGGCGTGCTATTTGAACAAACAGTCGCTTGATAAAAATGCTGAAGATTGACGTAAATAAGCTTTCCAAACTCATAATAAAAACATATGTCACCTGACCTATTTATTTATGTGTTCCCACTATTGCGGTACGGCCTCTTAAGAAAGCGTGTGCTTATTTTATTATTAAATCGGTAGTTTAAAATATTGAATTCGACATATTATCATATACTTATTCTAAAGGCGAAAGTTATTTTAAATTATTTACAGATTTGGCTCTATGCGACAAAGAAATGTAGGTAATGAGGGTGACGAAAAGAATCTGTTTTTGTAAAGAAAATTTTTTGGAGGTTTGATATTTTATTCGATGTAGGACGACGAATTGCTTTTTTATTTTAAAGTGTACTGCATATTATTATAGGTGAGAAAAAATCGTTTTAATGAGAATTAATATTTAATCCAACGGTAAAGATAACAATTTTGTTTATGTTTGCCTTATTGTAAAAATAGTATGATAGTTATGTGCGATATTATATACTACCTAGTCTTGCCATAAATATTGTAATAAAGAAAAAAGAAAATTGTTAACTGCAAATAACATTTATTACT
>NC_052113.1:481940-506661 GCF_012273895.1 Zerene cesonia | reverse complement strand
AGATTCGAAATTCAAATGTAATATTTTTTTATAATTAAGTGTAACAGTATTTATGGCCAGACTAAGTATATAATATAATTAACGAAAAAGATTGCCAACTTGATAAACGCATATTTATATTATACATCATATAAAATGTAGTATAAAAATGTGTTTAATCAACGGTATTTAATATTTTATGAACTAATATTACAAAATTCTTTTATTTATTTTAGTTTTCAAGAAAAACTATACATTTTCTGAGCTTATGGTATAGAGATATGATATTTCCTGTTGGACTCCTTTGTAAGGTCGGGCAAGATTGCTTGCGTATGGTCCAGACTGCAATTTCCTGTCAGGCCAGAAATCTACTTTTTCCCATCAAGAACAAGCGGCTCAGCCTCATAGTTTTAATATTTATGTATACATACCAACTTACTAACTATTCAATACGACACATAAATGACCGCAAAGAGCTGGGGTCCGCATGACCCCCTTCACAATGTTTCATTTACTACATTTTCGCCCAAAAACCAATTATAAGTACTCTTATCGTTTTTAAATCCCGTTTTATAAATTACTTATGTTTCTATCTATTTGGCTAGATGTTCGTATATAACTCAGCCTAATCCATTGTGATCTACTCCCTAGCGAGCTCCAGCATTAATGAACTAAGGGATTAGCTTAGATGAGATGATTGAGTACCTCTGAGGCTAAAAAGTAATTACCGACGTGTGCACTTCATCTGCACAACTTCGAATCCTAACTAGCCATCCCAGCCAATAACTAATTTACGCATTTAGTACTCAAGTATTCGATCAAACTTAGTCAGATGTTTTCAAGTATTTCATTCTACCTTTTGTTATACATTAACCGATACAGCATCACAAAGCGTATGGTTTGTGTAGGTCATATCTTTGGTAAAGCTGAATGAATCGCGACCCCTGAATCAAAAGACATTTCACTGAAATACAAATAGTCCTCAGCCCAAATGGAGCATTGAAACTTCGCCAATTCAATGCCCAAAATCCCTCCTTAAGCATAAGGTCCGGATAACCTTTATGCTTCAAGAGACTTCGAAATTTAAGATGCTCATGAAATACATACCACTTTGCATCATGAATTATTCCAGGAGACAAATTGTTGAGAGCTTTGTATTATCTAAGGGTTAAGTTCTTGGTAAATTGTGGGTTTAAATAAAACAGCATTAGGTGAAACATTTATGTTGTTTTAGTCATCCATATGGCACCCAGTATGGCACTAGGTAACATAATATGTCTTTTAATAGAAAAGAAGATACGTTTATTAATAGTCAGTACCTGGATGACCGTGCTTTGCTCGGTATTTTTTTTTTTTTGTTTTAACTTTAATTATTCGCCAAAAAATAGTATTATTATTCGCCAATAAATGTCAGGAAGAGTCATAATAAGTTGGGACTACTCAAACGCCTCCTATTTGTAAAAAAAGTAAGTTTAAGTCGATAAAACACGAATATGACATTTTCTAAAAAAGATTCCTAGCTTCGATTTATCGCCCCCGAAACCCCCTATATACTAAATTTCGAGAAAATCGTTGGAGCCGATTCCGAGATTCCAATTATATATATACAAGAATTGCTCGTTTAAAGATATAAGATTTTTTTCATCAGTGCTGTACAAATCACAATAACGGCACAAGGTCATCTCGCACTAGGGAAGGTACTACACTTCCTCAGAAAATCAATGAAATAGTGGCATGCTACTGTATTTCGTTCTATGACTGGAGGAGTCGGAGACCCGTATCATTTTCCTCACCTGCACCGGTTCATTCCTTTATTTCCATGGTCAATCACTTTACCCCTTAAATGCGGGCAAAAACAGCGACCCTCTGCAAATGTTGATGGGTGGTTGTGATAGCATAGGCGTACTACCAGCTCAGTTGCCCGCTATTGCATTAAAATAAATGTCTCAACCAGACAGACTTATTATCATTCATATCATAGACTTCATTCGTACATTTATAGTTTGGGTATATATATAAAAAGAACATACACATAACGTCTGTTACGCTTTTCGTATGACGTTGATTTTTACCCTTATGTAAATAAATTTATTTACATACAAAAAAAACAGACTTTATAAAATATTTTTAGTTAATTTAACCTTAAAGTCAAAGAGTAACATTTTATTAGCACATGGCTTCATTTAATTGTTAACAGATGCATGTTATTCAAAGGATAAACGAGAGACACTCAAACATTTCTCTATTAAATTACATGAGAATTAAGTCATTTACATTTGTTATTCATAATTTATGCTATCCGTGAGCTCTTCGCTGCTTTTAGAATAAGGATTATAGAATTAGCAAGCAATTAGTTGCGAAATTCACATCCTAAAAAGTGAATTTACTGCAAGGTAAATTTGTAATGTCGATATTACAAAACTATCTCTGGAAGTAATTAAAGGATATTTAGTTATATTGTGATCAAATATTTATGTGCTTTGTGCATATAGGTCAGGCTTTACATATACTTTTGTGTTCATATGCAAGGTTAATATATATTCATAAAAGCAAAATTAATTTAATGAAATTCTAAAACAAAATTAATTTTTGTAATTCGTTGATCTTTATTATAATCTCGTAACGCATCGTTTTAAATTCAGATCGGGGTCCCTGGTCCTTTACGTGACTGTTAATTCAAATCGTATAAAATACAAACGTGCGCACAAAACAACAAAGCTTTGAGTCGTTGAAATTAATAACAAGGATTCCAATATCCGGCCTGCCAAAGTAATATTACGTACGAACTTGGTACTTGCAGGCTCATCATAACTCGTAGGTACGTTAGTTATAACAAATCGATCTCATACACATAAAATGGAAGTTTCTGAACACATTTACCAGGGAAAGGTAAAAATTTGTCGTGAAAAGTTTTCGTGGAAGTTATTGCAACCATTATCAGAATGGAATAGTTTTGAGTAGAATTTCTGCCATAGTTCGAAAGCACTGTACAAATGAGGTAATGGAAGACTTTTTTACTTTAAAAGTGCATTTATCAGGAAATTAGGAGGAGTTATTGGGGTTTCTCGTGAATCGGGTGGAGCATAAAAATTTATTGCTTCTATTCTTTATTTTAGATTCTGAGATTCCTTTTCTTAGATCGTAAATGTTTTAATGATAATGGATAATAGATAGTAGGCAGATACCTAGTATATTTAATCGTGAGTACTAAACCATCGGCTGTACCATTAAGTAATTTTATTGACAGTGTTCTTATAATTCTTAGAAATGTGCTTATTATTTATTTGGGACCTCCGTTTAGTGTTGATGAAATTTTATTAAACTTTCATAATTATAGTGTAGTTCGTTCATATATTTAAACAAGTGTATCATTATTATTTCCAATTAAATTATTGAAGATGAATGCTTCAGACAAAATAATTTGCAAGATAAAATATAACATTTCAGTACATTTTTGCTCCTGTCAGTTACAGCATAATAAGAAAGTATGAGAAATGCTTCTTTCTGGACTTTCTAAACTAAATGTTATTCTTAAAATGTGAATGCGAAAGTTCACTTATTATGTTTTTAAGTGCAAAAACTTGCCAGCTTCAATTCTTTATTACGGATTATATTAATTATACAAAAAGGTTGTTTAGTTAAACAACAGTATTAATCTTAAAACGAGTGCATTCCAAAACTGGCAATAAACAAACTCAACCAGTTATTTATGCAATTACAATCAAAATGCTTCTCGTACTTGCAGTCGTTTCCTTGGTCATCAATAATTGGCTACCGCACACATTAAAATTTCTGGTACTGCAGAACATGACGGCTTTTGTGAGCAGTAAGCACACGTTTGCCGTCATGCGTCGGTTAACGGTCCAGCTGCCAAAATGTGAACTGATCTTGCACAAGACAATTGAATTCTTGCGGCGAGTTGGGGAATACAATCTAGTCGTGTTACTTACTACTTTTGTTTGTCAGGAATCAGTGGCGTAGCTAGAGGGACAAGGGCCCTGGTGCATAGGGAAAGAATCGGGCCCTCCTCCCCTCTTTCCGCCTTCCTCCCCTCTTTCAAAGCTGAGGTTAGAGGGCCCCCTCAGCTCCGGGGCCCTGGTGCACTGCACCACCTGGCCCTATGATAGCTACGCCAATGTCAGGAATACAATCGGATCTAGTTAATGTAATATTTGAGTTCTGCGCTTAGTTTTTATTGGGTTAATTTGCAACTTTTTTGTTTCCCATTGCAGAACTATTTCTGCTCCACTCTCTCTTTTCTCTTCTTGTCGGAAGTTACCCGATAACAATAGTGCAAATTAAATTATTTATAATTGATTAAAATTTGATGTAATATATATCATTTACATCATTTGTTCCATCGGTTTCCGTTTGGTCTCATATGTTCCGTTTAGCTTATCAACCAGTTAAAAAAACAGCTCTTGTTTGATAATTTACATCAAACAGTGGAAAATAGGCTTCAAAAATGTTATAAATAAGAGATGAAACCAGCTAAAAATCAAATAAATATATTATACACATATTACAGGCATTTGAAGAACTAGAAGCATTGCTGGCACGGAATGGAATATGCATAGCTGTTAAGGAGAAATTGGTGAAAGACTCTGGGGTGGCAGACGAGGGGTCCTATGATGAAATCGTGCAGAAACTATTGACTAAGCCGAGAGCTAGAGGTAAGAAGCTAATATAGTAGATTTCGTTTTGTGACAAAGGCGTGAAATAATACTTTGCGTTTATTAAACATAAAAATAATTAAATGATATGCGAGATTTATTAATTATTATTATCTTTCAAGTAAACTCCCATATTCCACTTCTCGTGAGATTTTAGTATAAAGCTTGACCCGTGTTATTTCCCAGGTTTCAAGCTATCTTGGTAGCAAAATCCATCCAAATCAGTTAAATAATTTAAATATAAAGAAGAGACACACAGATATTTATTTTCACATCTGTCATATTAGTAGGATAGTCGAGATTATCCTATTGCCTGTAATAAAGCTATTTAAATCAAAGCTTGCTTCGAAGTAATCAATTCAACCGTAGTTAGTTTTCTTTCAGTGGCAAAAAAAATCTTAAATGTTATAGTCGTGTCTTTAATTAACGGTACATACTAAAAACATTTAATTAAGATACACACAAGTCTGAACAGGAAAACATAAAACGTAACGTTTCTTTACGGAATTTATTACAGAAACACTTTGGGTCTGTCGTCAAATATACAACGCCAAAAAACACTGACTAAGAAGCCCTTAGGGTTATCGCTCACTTGAACGATCCTAAAACTCATAGTGATTTTAATTACAGTTTTATTAAATCAATTTTTTTAATATATTAAATAATTACGTTTAATTCAATCGTACTGATAACTTCAATAATGAATTTTCGCTTCACATCACTCACAAAGAACTTAATTATTATTTCCATCTTCTGCTCTCTTCATCTTCTACGTTTAGACATAATATAATTTACTTTGTCGCCTTTGTCGATTCGCGAGTTTGCACACCATACAAAAATTGTTATACATAACATTTGCTTGCAATATAATTCATAATTCTTCATTTGCATAAACATGGTATACAAGGTGTTACAATATAAATAATACGGTAAATGTTAAGTAAAATATTGTAATAAACATCTAATACAATTAAACTTTTCGTCACAGTTTTTTCTTAAATATTATATATAACTTAACAACGCATTATTGAAGTGAAAACTTCTTTAGGCGCGTTGAGCGTTTTGGTAGAGGGTAAAATCCTCGGTTCGCGTCACCGACATGCTAATGATAATAGTATATCTATAGCTATGGAGAGCCAGACTAGCGCACGCGCAGTAGCAACTTGAATTCATTGAAATTCGTGTAAATATAAATACTATGTATAATTAAGATAATTGTATATTAATTATTTTTTCAACCACTTTGTATTTATATTTTGTTCATGATTTGTTTAACCCATCATATGTAACTAATAAATAAAACATAAAAAATTTAATATAATTTTTGCATATAGTTTTAATTACTCTCAACTTAATAGTTCCGTTTTCACTTCTATCGGCAGTCCCACGACTGCTGCTGTTTTTTTTATTAGATCGTGATAACAACGAATACCTATTTTTTTTTTTTTTTTTTTTTTTTTTTTTTTTTTTTTATGTCATAGCGTTCAGCTGGTGGTTCGCCTGATGGTAAGCGATCACCACCGCCCATGAACATTCGCAAATGTAGTACCTCTGTGAATGCGCTGCCCGCTTTTATGGGGTAAGGGAAAAGGAAAGGATTAACGACTGGAAAGAAGGAATAGACTAGGACGGGTGAGGAAAAGGAAACGGGCCTATCCTAACGCAGTTAATTAAATAAGTCGAACCTATTTATCGCAGTTGTGTATTATACCGAGAATTTACTCTTCCCATACGTCTGTCAGGTGCAGGTTGCGAGTTGTCGGGACCCCGCTTCTATATCTGTCTAGATTTTAAATAAACCTATCCTGACCCATCATATCAAATGTCCATTTCACAATCCAAGGGTTTTACATATATTGATTAAAATATAAATGAAATTTTCGCGCTATATTGTAAGCAGTATGTTGCGAATCTAAATTTTTCGACAGATTAGAATAGTATCTCTCTGAGTAGATTAGATAACAGAGTTTTCAATTTTACGATTACATTAAATATAATTAATTCCGATAATCATTGTCAATATATTACATGTATAATAATACATACATACATGAACAATTCATATTTAAATCTTATAATAATGTTTAAATGTAAATCCAGTCAAAGTATATTCCTTGGTAACTAGAGTTTCTAGTGCAGGTAAAAAGTGAGAATATGAAAAGGTGATGAGGCATAAACGATTTAATACATCGACGATTCGAATGCGAATATTGGAGTACTGATATACGCTAGCCCTTGTAGGCAAGGTAACAGCTGGCGACTGGGCAGTGTTAGCCTAACCCTTCGTCGCAAAATTTTATAGTAAATTGACCGGACCAATTTGATATAAAAAATATTGTTATAGCTGAAGCCTTTTCTGAGCCTTTGTAAATTGAAACAAATTTTGTTACAATTTACGTTTTTTTTTTCGTTTAGAGAAAATTCGCTTCTTATTTATTCTATCGTATGTATGTAATAGAAAATGTTGTTGGGAAATTATGAAAATGTAGTAAGATAGAAATATTTAATGTTCCTATATTTATTATTATACAAGTAATATTACCTATATATTTACTACTTAGTATAAACATTAATTCCATTAAATTACCTACTTAGATGATTAAATTCAAGGTTTATTATAACACACATGTATATAATTCTCCTTACATCACTAGATTCATACAAAGTTGTCTAAGTAGTTTTTCAACTTACCGTAACGATTCCAATTACGATATATTATACCATGAAAACAATAACGCTGTACGTGTACATATACATCATCTAAATAAACTCCCAAACATTTCCATTGAGAACTAATTCATCCGAAAATCATATTGGCCTTCCAAAACTAAGCAAAAAGGGTTAACCCCATAAGCGATAAATTGTCACAACGCTTGCTCGATAACCAGCTGCGGCGAGGACAATTTTTCGGTATGGTGGCTTCACAAATTGAATCTCGCTCCTCAATAACTAATGATTGCCGTTTAGCACGCCGCTCTGAACACGTTAGGATCGATTCCCCTTATCACTAGGCTTGGTTGGCTCTCGACAGGGGTCCTTTAGACCTTTAGACGCAATGAAGCTTTTTAAGGTTGCCGGATCGTACGTATTAACAAGTTGAAGGAAATAATTGGTTTATATACATATATTGGTTGTGTATTACTACTATTTGGCAAAGATTTTCAAGCGACTGTGTTTGTATCAGTTTACTGAGTCAACCGCTTTTTATGACTGTTTTTTTTATTTGAAAGCTGGTGCTGGTGGTTTGGTCTAGTGCAGACAATTTGAAAGCGGTTCTGTTTTTTTGTTAAAAATAATTATACTTAAAGGAATGATCCGTGTGTTGGTACACAATATCACACTGACAAAGCGTAAGGTTGTGGTGACCGAATTACAGCAACGGCGTTGTAAGTGAATCACATTCGTATAACGAGAGAGGGAACCGACATCTTCGTTGACGTCTTTCTATATACGAGTACGATCACATTTTGATTGATAATATCGCCTTCTTTTGTTTTTATTTGTTCAACTATTGGATAACTGAGTGCTTCAGTTTACTTCTCTTTTATATCAAAAGTTGAAACCCCTATGTAATTAATTAGCTACAGCTTTGATTATTATCGTTTATGCTTATAATCTTGAGTAACTAAAGAAAATGTAATTGGATCCAACGGGAAGGTGATCCCCAAGATACAGGCTGTCCTAGCTTGGGGACCAATGTACCGTCTATTTTTATATGGACTTCCCGCCCACGGCTTCGCCCGCCTCCGTATTGTACTTACCTTTTAAACCTTCCCTGGACTATTCAGAATGCACCAAAACTTTAATTATAAAAATCAGACCGGCCATTCTCGAGTTTTAGCGAGACTAACGAACAGCAATTGATTATTATTTATAAGAGATTAAATTTCATGAAATGTGTTGTAACTTATAAGTACCTAAGCATCAAAATTAGGTAGAAATGTGTTTTACTTCTCGGGATCTGTCTCGCAAGTAATTCATAAGTATTCTACACAACTCGTCTATCAAATTTCATTAAGTTGATGTATCAGATGAAGCATATGCTAATATTTTGATAGCAGAGGCTTATTTAATACGACGATATATATAATATACCTTGTATCATCATTTATTCATAAGTTGTCGCGACGTTTCGCGTCATGTAACTTTTGATGAATTACAATTTTAATTAAATCGAGTGCTGTGTAATCTTTTATTTTATCGCTGGTGATGTTTTTTTATTAAATAATATATTACATATTTTAACTATTACTCAGTTAATGGTAACTATTAAAAGCTGATAACGTTAATTACATTTGATGAAGCTAAGTATCATATACACGTTATACTTAAATTATGTCGAATCAAATACGATGGAGTGTTTTACATATTGTTTCTTTTGTTCTTCTGCAATGAATTATATTTAGGTACGTGTAGATATAACTTCAAAAACAATTGAACTTACAGAGAATTCTACCCATTTAATTTAGTTATTACCAGAAGTTGGCAAAGGTATAAAACTGAGCTGGAAGGACATAGGGACGGATGAATGAGATAGACGTTTCAATTTCAAGTGGCTTTTTAATTTAGATACAAGACCTACCAAAAAAATTCATTCATTCAGAAATGCCGACTTCATTCAAAATATTTCGTATATTGCTCTAGCGGTCCGCCCTGGCTTATCGTGTGGTACGTTTATTCTCTCCATAAGAACCTTCCCTGTGTATTAACAAAATATAAAAAAATTAACCCAATCGGTCGAGCCATTCTCGAGTTTCACGTTAGCAACATATTTGCCGTTTTTTTATTTATAAATCTGTCGGTGTTATAAGCAATTGATGTATTTGTTTTAGTATAGCCATTAAACCACAAAAGAATTTACAAAGGAGACGAAATATTTCACCCACCACATGTATCCAAGGTAACAAAGTGGTTTAAGAATGTAAGAAATATCTTGTTTTAAACATATCAGGTATATACATGCTTTATTTAAATCACTAAAGGGATTTAATATATAATTAGATATTAAAGGTGTTATTTGTTGTTACATGAAGTCTCACTAACGTACAGTAACAGATATTATAACAAAGTTTCATGCATAACTACATAGTAAAAAGCATCCGCATATATGTATATACAGTATGTAAGATCTTTAAAACCACACGACGGAGTTTGGGGGTTTTTAATAGATACAGTGATTCAAGAAGAAGGTTTATGAGTATTATAAGATCTATTAAACTACTCCGAATATAAAGCGTGCGAAGCCGCAGGTAAAGGCTATGCAAAGACTTGAGGCTGGGGTACGTCATCGCGTCCCATTGCCAACAAACCAGTGACTTTAATTCAGTGGCTGTCTGGGAATTTTCCTCTCTGAAAGGGATCCATTAAAAGTTGCGGCATTAAAACTTTAAATCCTTTTGAGCTGCAAATATAGATGTTCCATAATCTTTCAGACTCGCGGACCGCGATTTTGCTCCCCCAGCACTTCTTTAGTCGAACCGTTTGTACTTGGAGAGGGCTTTTGCCATTTCGTCATGCTGTCTCTTCTTACTATTTTAATGGTAGGCAATTTTCAGACCATTCGCAGTGTTACATATTTTTGTCATTTGATGTAATTTGAAATATTTTTAAGCGCACGTCTACAGTGGGTACTTTTACTCACAAAATTATTCAACTAGTTACCAGACGGTTAAAAGAATGAGTTATGTAAATTAGGTTCTGAAGCGCAAACAGATATGTAAGTCACCGTATGCATACGTAGAGAAATTGCGATCCATAGGTACTATCGACGTGAGAGACATTTAAATTATTAAATAGGAAATATGGTGATGAGGTTAGGTTGGATGTTTTAAGCGTTTGGGAAGTCGGCTTAATAATTATTTAGATAGTTTCACATTTCCAAGGAAAAAAATAATGCGTTATAATGCAAGCAAAATTCATATCAAAAGGTCATATTTTTTCGACGAGTTACATCAAGCTCTTTTTATCCGTTTTATTTAGCGGTTTTTAAAACAAATATAACATTTCAAGGAACCGTTAAACATGTAAAGAAAATGAATACAAAAATAAACAATTCACCAAGTTCTTGAAGAGATAACATGAGTTTCCTCACAGATCTTTGTGTAATCAATCTCGGAACCGGTGATAGATTCATAAAAGTTGCCGTTTCAAAGGAATTTCGGAACAAAGTATCTAGTTTTCAACTAATTTGAATAGGCTAAAAAGTTTAATTTTCTTGTCCTTATTTCAAACAGTTTTTAATAAATCAACGTTACATAATTGTCAAAAAATAAACTTTTGAACTAAATTCATCACGGATTATTTGAACAATATTTTCCAGTGACTGAAGTAGATATTTTATTTTCCTATAATCCATAGACCACTACAACATTTGTTAAAAAACCTGTTATACTAAAAGGTTTTGTTTTAAAATTAAAGAATTTCAATCACATTTGACTAGAAAAATATTGAGAAATGTAAATACTTTAACTTAGTATACTACAACACATTATATATTATTGTTGTGCAATGTTATTGTGATACAACAACTTTTGTTGTAGCATATGCTCTCTCTCTCTCTTTTGCCCTTTTCTCCCCTCTCCGAACACAGGTCACTCCTAATGCACGCCGTTTGGCGCGATCACTGGTTTTTTGCCGCCAATTTTATTCCTATCTGAGCTTTATCTAAATATTATACTATTCCCAAAGGTGCCATCATATTCGGCTCGGACCAAGAAGTAGCTGGCGTGATGCGGGCAGTGGAAAGGGCTAACGCGACCCACTCCTTCAGCTGGGTGGGTTCCGACGGCTGGAGTGCGAGGGCCCTGGTCTCTGACGGCAACGAGAGGGCCGTGGAGGGCACGATCAGCGTCCAACCGCAGGCCAACGACGTGATCGGTTTCACGGAGTACTTCCTGGGTCTTAATGTTAAGAATAATAGGCGCAATCCGTGGTTCGTTGGTGAGTTTACATTTCGAGATTGTTCTATGTTGGTTTGGTTTTATTTGTGTGAAAGCCGAATATAAACATAATTTTTTATCACGTGAACAATATATGCAAATTTTAAATATTTAGATGTCCTACTGATCCTTAAATATAAAAATCAATAAATTACTTGTTGTTGACTAAAGTGCACTCTTTGCTTTTATATATTAATGCATTCTTAATGAATTGATAGCTTTTCTATTAAAAACACATTAACTATATAATAAAAAAATAAAGATGTGAATTTTAATTTCTTTGATGCAATTAGCGATTTCGCTTGCTCTCAGATTTTACTTACAGTTGTTCGAAGCGCTGTAATTAAATCTTCCTCTGTTTAACTCAAATAAATCATGGAGGCAGTGAAATATTATCATTCTGCTACAGTAATTAATTGTATTTAACGATTGGTTTCAATACTTCGGTGTTAGTATATTGTACTTGTATTGTGGAACTGATAATCAGCTATCGAATCTACTAAATATAGATTTATTTTATTTTTATTTGGAGTATTATATAGAGATGTTATTACTGTCCATTTATTTGTTTACGCTATCCTTTTTCAGAATCGATTCCAACAAAATATGCAATTGCACTTGCCTACAATCCCAATAGCAAGAGTAACATTTAACCAAAAAATATATCTAAAAGGAATTTAAAACGTTAATCCTATAATACGATGCGTGTTACGTGTAGCTGTTTTTACACCCTTTATAACACTACACTGATTAGTTATATAACTTTTTAGTTTTTAATATTCCCTTTTTGTTATCGATTTAACTTTTTTATTTTTTTTTTTTTGTAAACATTACGTTTTCTGGTGCTAATTAAACATATTCTTTTTTATATTCATTTTAACAATCATACTGAATAAACTCAAAAATTAAAAGTGATGTAATGTTAATATTTAAATGCCATAACATTACTAAGATGCTACTCCGTATCCTATGCCATATTATTCCTGAAACTTCTGCCCAAAATGCACACACAAAACCGCAGAGTTCTGGGAGCAGCACTTCGAGTGCCGGCACGGCGGCGCGCCGCGCACGCCCTACAACGGGCACCTCGCGCGCCGCTGCTCCGGCGCCGAGCGGCTCACTGCCGGCAACACGGAGTTCGAGCGGCAGCTGCAGTTCGTTTCCGATGCGGTCATGGCGTTCGCATATGCTATCAGGTTAGCTGCTTGCAATAACATTGTCCTACACCCCTGGGACCTGTGTCCCCATTAAGTTATCTAAAGACCGGGTACTTTTCTTCGAGGCATCCGAGTATTGATTTGTTTATTTTAATTATCTAACTGAGCTGGTGGTTCACCTGATGGTAAGCCATCACCACGTCTATATAACGGTCTACTAATAACAGTGTCCTGCAATCTGTGACCCCTGTCTGTGGTACACGACTATTGTTTTTTTAATTAAATAGTCAGCAACGGCGGTGGAAGCTTCAACCATGACAAAACACAAATTTTATTTGGAAATTTATAAAGAATAAAGGCAGAATTTGTTGATAGTAAGAAATTCTCTCTATCAATCGATTTTTGCAACTCGTAGGATCGGATTTCTCCTCTATTTTATGTTTATTAAGTTCTTTCCACTAGCTTTTCAATGCTTTGAAAGGATATCTATGCATTATCTAACGTTTTATGTTACAAAGAACGAAACATTCACGTCCTATCGTGTAAAGTTTATTTTAATGTGTACTAGCTGTGACCCGCGGTTGAAACCGCGTAAGTCCGTATCCCGTAGGAATATCGGTATAAAAAGTGCCTGTGTTATTTCAGTTGTCCAGCTATCTACGAAGCAAAATAGTATTATTATTCACCAATAGATGTCAGGAAAAAAAAAACACGAATATGACATTATTTCAGTTGTCCAGCTGTCTACGAAGCAAAATAGTATTACTATTCACCAATAGATGTCAGGGAAAAAAAACACGAATATGACATTTTCTAAAAAAAATTCCTAGCTAGATCGATTTATCGCCCTCGAAAACCCCTATATACTAAATTTCATGAAAATCGTTGGAGCCGATTCCGAGATCCCAATTATATATATATATATATATATACAAGAATTGCTCGTTTAAAGGTATAAGATTTGTCAGTTTGAATTCTCAGTCAGCGTACTGCATATCCATATATCCGTCAAAGATAAAGATATCAGAAAAATGTTAATTATTCACATTTTAGCCAAAAATTTGAACTATACAAACTTCTGCACATTTATTATGATGTTGCTTAAAATTTAATAATTATTATTGTATTCATCGGTATAATTGAAACCATTGAACAGACATAATTAAATTATTTGTTATCGAATATTGAAGCAAATCCAAAACACTGTTATTGGATGTCCAATTTCTAATGCGAGTGCACCAGTATCAAATAAACAATAAGATCTAAAAAGCGGCACTAAATGCTTTCCACCTGTGCAATACGCGGGTATCCCTCCAAACCTCTCATCAAACGCGCGGTCGGATGAATTTGAAGAGATTTTTTAAATTGAACTACCGTAATACCATTTCTCCGAGCCAGTTTCCGGGATATGAAACCGCTTTTGTCAGCGCTTAAATATTTCAGCGAAATTTTCATAGCAAATTGGCAAATGCTGGTGTTTACTTTGTTCAAGAAGTTGTCATCAGATATGTAAAATAGTGGGATTTTACGAAATACTGTCAAATAGGGCTGAGTTAGGGAACGACGCTTTTACTAACTTCACCCGTATCGTATATAACCGACTCGTTTAGACACAGTTTAATCGGGCAAATTTTATTCAATCTTTATTGTACCAAGCATACAATACAATTATATGCTGAGTTATAACATTTTAGGTATTTAGTAAAACATTTGTAGATGTTGGCAAATGCGTTGCCCTTTTTAAAGGATAATGGAATTACAAGAAATATATAAAGGAATAGACTGTGAATGGTAAGGAGCTACCCTTCCCAGTCCTCTCCTTTATTCCTCTCATCAATCCTTTCTTAATCGGTAAAATTAATTTAAAGTCGGCAATCCATTTGAAGAGGCGTAAGGTCTGCAATTGACCTATTGCCTCTCCAAATGTTCATAGGCGGTGGTAGCGCTTACCATCAGGCGACCCACTATCTCCATTGCCGAATATGATATAAAAAAACTGATATATTAAAATGATCATCCTACACTCAACGTACAGTTGCCATGATACTCACAACCTATAAAAATTAAAGAGTTTAACGGACTTTAAGCGCGCTTTATTCATTACATTATTTGACCCGACGTTTCGAACACTTTACGAGGTTGGTCACGGGTAAACTATGAAGTAAAATCTTGGCGTTTATACAAAAATTGTTGTTTGTGTATTATTGTTTATTATTATTATTATAGTCTCAATACACTGCGTATTAGCCGAAATTAAACTGAAACTTAAAAATTAGCCAGTATTAATCCCCTGTGTCAATATCATTATGGATCTAGCTCAAAAGATTAGCGTTAAAGTTAATGAAGTCCACAATACTGAAATCCCAGAAATAGATATATGTACATTACCTTTGAACTTGGATTGTTTCTCCGAGACGCAAGTCCTGCCAGGCGTGAAGTTAGTACTACGCAAATAAAACTCCCTTTGTCATATTGGAGCTAATTAATTCCGAAATAGTCTCATCTCACGGGAGGTAGAATTCAAATGATTGCCTCATCGCGTCAAAGTGGCTCGCGATAAAAATTGTCCGTCGATATTTCCATTCTACGCAGACATTAGCTCCATTTTAATAGTGAATTTATCTTCTCCCGAAGTTAAATCACGTAGAAAAACCTTTGGGACGCGATTTAAATAACAAAACCGGCCAATTTATGACTTGATAGCCAGATTCGGTCCCAATTACTTATTGCTCTTTGAGGAAAAATGGGATTTTCGTCCACAATTTATTCATTATTTCGATTCATCTTTTTATTGGATATTGTACTTTATTTTTTTTTAGTTTTTCATAGGAATTGTGTAACTATTCTCGGGTATAAATAAAATAATTATTAATTACGTGTAAGTTCTACGTAAAAGTATCATTTATTTTGAATAAAAACATACCTTCTTCGATTAATTATTTGAGCTTTAACTTGCTTCGTCCATCCGGCTTCGTCGGTGGTACTTAGTGTAAACAGTGGCGTAGCTAGGGGGACAAGGGCCCTGGTGCATAGGGAAAGAATCGGGCCCTCTTCCCCTCTTTCCGCCTTCCTCCCCTCTTTCAAAGCTGAGGTTAGAGGGCCCCCTGAGCTCCGGGGCCCTGGTGCACTGCACCACCTGGCCATATGATAGCTACGCCACTGAGTGTAAAGCATATAGTACTCGTACACTACGTACTTACATATGATGAACATGACAATGGTTATAAATTGGGTTTGCTTGCCAAGATCTCTCTGCAGAGTGTAGCCAATTTTAAAATTATAAGCCTGGGAAAACAAATTCCTAAATCATACTGGTTCCATTTCACCTATAACGCACCTATAACGCATATATGTTTAAAAATGTATTTCCTACAAATAATAACTCGTATTTTAATGACGTTATTAATCGCTTATATAAGAAATAAAGAGAACACGCAAACGCGTATTAAGTAACTTTAAAATCTATGCAAAGAAATGAAAACTTGTAAAGTGTATCGCTACGTAAAAGATCTGGTACAGCAAATACAATTTAATTTATCTGAATATTGTGTACATTATACCAAAAACTATACGACTTCCAATCATAGTTTTTTGTTTCATTTATTTCTTCCCCATACATGAATATCGCTGTCCATTTAAAAACTTTACATATTAATCTCTTCACTAAATGAAGTTCTAATATTAAAATGTATGTTAGAGTCGACTGCCAAGCGCGCATCGGTACAAATTAGACCAGATCTTACGGGGAAACTACCACACCCCATCCGAAAACCAGCGTGAAATAACAGCATGCTACTGTGTTTCGTACGGTGTGTGGCGGAGCCGGAGGCCCATTTCCAGTATTCAATCCTTAACTCTTGACGTTTAAAAGCGGATAGCCAATTCGCAAACTACCTCTGTGAATAGTCATGGCCAATAAAGATCGCTTACCATCGGGCGTACCACCAGCTCAGTTGCTCCCTATTACATAAAAAATTCTAATACTTCACTATTTCCTTACAATACTTCAAATTGAATCGTCACATATAAAAACATAATTCCGTTCCAAACGATTAGCGGAACATTTCTATTCCAGCTGGAATTTTATCACCAAGACAAGTTGTCTCTGCGATACAATTATCGTGGAAACGGAAGAGGAACGCGTGACAGTGACGTGACACTCGACACGCTTGCTGTGGGACTATAAATACAGCTTATATACGTGACAGATTCAGTGGCAATTCAAATGTAGATATTTTTATAAAGAGTGCTATAAAAGAATTTGTGAATGATATCTCATAAAAAGCTTTTCGGTGATAGGATGAGCATCGTTTATTTAAAACCTTTCACTTTGGTAATGGTTGTACTATGTTTGTTCCTCCAGCTTATTATCAGATTTTTTGTTTTACGACAGATAATTTTGGTTATATTCATCACATAACTGTCTGTTATATGTAAATATTTACAAGAAACATTAATTAACAAATTACAACAGTTTCTTTTTATGTCATCGTCAGCAATGGAGGTGGTGGGTCGCCTGAAGGTAAGTGCTACCAGCGCCCATGAACATTTGCAAAGGCGAAGGATCGTTTCCACGCAGACCTTACGCCTCTACAAATGAATTGCCGACTTTAGATGGAAGGGATAAAGAAAGGATTGGCGAGAGGAAAGGAAAGGAAAAGAATACCTCGACCTCGGACCTCTGACGTTAATAAATTAATAATTAGAAGTACGTTTCTCGTTTTTCATCATATTATCAATAACATAGCATCTCGATTTCCTTCTGTATTGCATAGAAATATAAAAGCCTGTTCATTCATAAATAATGTATTTATTATCCCCAAATCCATATCAAAACTCCAGATCGACTTGTAAACATGACAAGATCATAAATACCAGAAATATAGGTACTTTTATAGACGTGTCGCGAATATTCCTTTATTCTGCAGCAATAAACACGCCAATAAAAGTGAATGTGAGCGCGAGCGTGACATGGCGACCTTGTCACGTATTCAATGCATTCGATGTCACGCGATCGGCTTCAGTCGACGCGCTGACAGTTGCAACGCTAGGGTAGGTGCTAGAAATATTAGTTTTGGGACGATTTTTCTTAGACGTTTCTATTATTGTATCTTAGTGACGTTTTTACTGAATCGACACATTTTATGTGGTTGTTTGTTTGTTGTTTCAATAGAGAAATAAATTATGTAAATTGTGAATAGTTATATATATTGAGAAGAAAAATAAATAAATAAAAATATATTTGCTAGGTTTAAATTATTGAAAGAGTGAAAAAGTGTTTTTCTTTATATGTCATAGCAACTGAGCTGGTGGTTCGTGGTCGTTTACCATGCTTCTGCGAATGCGCTGCCCGTTCTTAATTGGCAACTGAAAAGAAGGAATGGACCGGGAAGGGTGACGTGGTAGTCAAAGTTTACAATTTTACAAAACGTTAGTTGTTAACGTGACAACTTTGACCGATTTGTATTCGTACGGAGATTATCTAAAAAAAACATTCAGTTATACAGTTATTACAATATTATTCAACTATCTGCGTCCCGCGGTTTCACCCGCGTAAGTCCGTATCCCGTAGGAATATTCCAGTTGTCCAGCTGTCTACGTACCAAATTTAATTGGAATCGGTTTAGTAGTTCTTGCGTGAAAGAGCAACAAACACACACACATCATAGATAAGATTATCAACGAAAAAACTATACAATATTATTCAATTTTCAACAAAAAACTACAATGATAAAATTTATAATATCTAAAAGCCACGTACCTACTATCGAAGCAAATGTTTTATGGTGAATATAAACGATCCTTAAATTTTTCGTGAACAATTTACCATATTAGTATTCCAACGTTCGTTACAGCTTACAACCCAAGGAGAGGGATGCCTTCTAATCTGAATTTATGCAAATTTTCCGTAACAATTTGTCAATCTAATCACACGCCCAGCCCTAGCCTGCCCTATTATCCCAAATGTACAACGTGTGACCTTTCTCACGTCATGTTGCGTCCCACTAATAGCTTTTAGCAACACTTTTGAGGCAAAGTTGCCTTTGATAAAAGCCGATGTACAGTAGAGAAGGATAGGACGCGACTGACGTTACTCTGAGTTTTATTAAACTTTTCAAAAATGCTTTTAGATTTAATTTCGAAAATTAATTTCTGTATTTTCAGCATAATTGAGATCGTTAAGACTGTTTCATGTCAGTAACTCAAAGTGGTTCAAACCGATATTTATCTAGACTTTTTTCAGGCTTCAGAAAGAAAGAAAAAAAAAATAGTTTTATCCATAAGGTATGTTTTAAAAATTTGCTGGCTGGATAATTAATGAAACTTGACTATGGATAAAATGGCCCTCAACTAAACGATATTATAATTTAATTTTTAATTGTCATGTTTATTTGACATAAGCCCTGAGAAAAGTTTAAATTATTATTTTTAATTTGTTTATTATTTTTTTAAATGCTTATTACATGTGATTTGAAATTGAGCCCGTAAACGTTCAGTAAACTTTTTTATTTGTAAATATTTCAGTACAAGTTCGTGCAGAAAAAATACCATACAAGTCATAATGCAGCAATAGTTTATCGGTTTGAACATAAGTCCTTTTTGCTGAAAATGTTATTATTCTTGTCAATGGACTTTAAAAGAAGAAGTAATTTTAAAGTTTTAGTTTTGTTCTTGGCTGTGTTATCTCAGAAATTAGTTCATTTGAAATCTGACAATTTGAATGTGATGTAGTTTTTTATTGACAACTGCGCGCCGCGGTTTCACCAGTGTGAGTCCGTATCCCGTAGGAATATCGGAATAATAAGTTGCCTATATATTATGCCAGTTGTTCAGCGATCTACGTACTAAATTTCATTGCAATCGATTCAGTAGTTTTTGCGTGAAGGAGCAAGAAACAGACACAAATCTTTACAAACTTTCGCATTTATAATATTAGTAGGATTATTAATTTTCAGTTAGAGTTCCATTTGCTCTATATGTTTTTCGATAAAATCGTAAGCGTTAAAAGCATTTTACGGTTAAATATATTTATTTCTCTAAAGATTACAATTTTCCTTTTTTGTTTCATTTACAAAATGTATTATGACATTGAACATTTTTTTAAACATTTTTACGTATAATATATCGATATTTGTAAAGTACACAAATGCTCTATTGGGCAAACGTATGTTTTCGTGTTTAGAAACTTGGATAGACTGACACCAGCGAAATCTAAGAACAGATCATTGTATTTCATTACTGCAACTGCCAAAAGATTAAACTCCTCACCCGTTTAGGAGCACCCTATATCTCCGTTAAGTGCTTCTAGGCGACTCCATATGAGCCGGCTTAGCTATTTTACAACGCTCGTGTCTACCGTTGGCAAAACGAGGAAACGATTTCAAACTCCATTTATAGCTTAGTTATTTTTCAAAAGAACGGAAGCGTAGGAATAACAAGACATACTTTGAATAAAATCAGGGAACGAAATCTCAATATGTATTCCTTTTATTTCACATATTCCAATGAACACACGCTCTTCGTGTCACTGACGCCTACGCTGAATTTCAGCATTTGCTGAATTTTGGTGACGATTTACACGAACGGCGCAATAAGCAAACGATCGCGCGCGATGCATAAGGCCGGTGTCGATATCTGTATCATGCTGAGCGTCGGTGCCGATAGCATAAAAGTATGAACCTAAATTATAGGCTGGATTAGCACATAGGTTACTTTTTACCCTGGTACAGAGAGTGACGCCGCAGTTCACAGGTATTATTTACATAATTCTGTCAATCTTTGAATAAACTGCTAAACTAAATACGGTAAGCTATTAGTCTTGAAAAAACAAGAAATCAGATTATTGTCGTGTATTGAATACGTACTTTTAATAGAATTAATCCTGATTATTAGTTTATTCTTTGTTAAAGGTATTATAGAAATATTATCTCATTTGAAATTGTAACTGAACGGTTTCTCGCCGGTTCTTTTATCTCGGAAAAACATTCCGAACCGACGTTGCTAATTGCTGAGTAATATCAGTTTAAAGCGCTTCTAGAGGTAGTCTAGTTGAATAAATAAATGTTTGAGTTTCGTATTGAGTTTGAAGAACTAACTGCCGGTTATCTACTAATCTTTGAGATGAGCTAGTAATAAGAGAAGGAAGTTATACATAGGTATGTATAATTCCTATTCATATTATAAACAACTGCATGACCTGGCTCCACCCGAGTAGTCATTTATCGTAATTGAAATAATATATACTATTCTTATAAAGGATCAAACTGCAGATGGTGTGGAAATTTGATTAAGATCGATTGAGTACATTAGTTTGAATCGCGGATCAATAATGTGATACGTAGTTTATATACATTAAGATTAGTAAGTCTGTCACGTTCGCACCCTTAAACCAAAGGAAATTTACATGGTTACAATACAGAGGTTAGACTTTGGTAAAGTTCGTAAGCTATTTTTGTCATATAAACCAAAATATACTTATGAAAAGGGAAAGTTCTATCGTACGATATAGTAAAATTGTCGCTATCGAAGATGCAAAGCTGTATGTATGTACTGTGTACTTTATCCGAGGGCCTTTTCAAAATCGGAAGAAATAAAATTTCAACAGAATCAAATTCTTCCTCTATCTATTTGGTTAATTAGTAAGCGTACTGAATAAATATACATTGGATAATCTTAAACGTCTTATTTCCATCCATTGCAACTAATGTATTCTCGAAGGTATTAATGAAATCATACTATCATATCATACTAATATTTGTAAGGATGTGTGTGTGTTTGTTGCTCTTTCACGCAAAAACTACTGAACCGATTGCAATGGAATTTGGTACGTCTGGACAACCGGAATAACTTATAGACAACTTTTTATCCCGATATTCCTACGGGATACGGACTTACGCGGGTGAAACCGCGGGGCGCAGCTAGTCTGTCATATTGCAACGAAGCTGTTTCAATCACAAAAGGAGGAATCAAAGTGTGTGGGTAGAAATCACAAGGTTCTTTTATGGCTCCTCAATATTACTTTGTAATTTTCCTACGTCATTACCATTAATATCATCTTTTTTCTCCTTTAATAATAGTCTATCATTTCATAGGCTATTACCTCCGTTCTTATTAAAAATATAGGGTACGAGTTATACTAGTATATAACACTTCGTTTAATTTTTAGTTTTATTTTCGTACCAAGACTTAGTTATTAGCAATTTATCCGTAGGTTTTCAACGGTTTGACGTGATTCTTCTTGTGTTTGATAGGAAATTGTTGGCATTTGCTCCCGTTTTAGAATATCGGACACTAGTGTTTGTTTAATGAAATAAAACAACTTTTATGATATTTATATATACAACTGGTGTTACACGCATTCTCTTCCAAAAAACCTGAGCCCGTCAATAGTAAAATGCTTCACGGAGAGTTTATAAAATAAGGTTGTTGTTAAAATACTACAACCCGGAAAACATTTCTGAATACACAAGGCTCAACAAGGAGACAAATGAAATGAAGGACGGAATCGGCTTACGTCAATTGTCAATGTTTTATTCTGTTTTGAAATACATTGATATGTTAATTGATGAGAAATTTGATATCCGGAGATTTCCCGAGACTGATAGAAAAACAAACAAATGAAATGCTCTTAGTTCATACATTTTCAAAAGGTTGTCATTGACACATTTTTTTTTTTTATTTTATAGTATTGAATGGAGTATTTTCTTGTGTTTGATTTTACGCAAGTATTATACATTTAGAAATTTAAAAAAAGGCAGACTCTCCCCGTGACCACGCTCGCTGTAAAGTGTTCGAAACGTCGGGTTAATAATATAATGAATAATACGCGTTTAAAATCCGTTAAAAAGTATTGAATGTGCTAAAATCATCAATTCCCTTTCTATTTTCAGTACTTACTGCTTCTTCCGAGTATCAAACCGACATTTCTATTTTTCATTAAGATAAGAAAATACTTAAATCTTAAGAGTCAAATGAGGTTTACATTCAACAATTTTTACTTCTATAACCAAACGAATTTACCGTTCCAAAACGTACCGAAATTGCAAAACAAATAGACAATGTAAAGATACTGGTAATAAATAACAGTTTAAAAGCCGACAGTGAAACCTAGTGGGAAATTTGGTGATCCATTTTTTAAATTCAAAACAAACATGCAAAAAAGCAAATAGCCACTATGTTTTTCCATAATATATTCACGTATCGGCGCGACGTATGCGATACGACAGCGTAGCGACGACGCGATATTACCTCACGTGTAAATTTACAGAGCTCAGATACTTTATTGTATAAGAACGAGCCCTTATAAACTAGCTGTTGCCCACAACTTCGCTGGCGTGGTCAAAAGAATTTATAGTACAAGCTTTTGTCCCTTATAAAAAATGTGTTGTATTCGCATTTTATCCATGATTTCATGGAAATATAGAATTAACTAATATCCTTTTTTAACGGATGCTTACATCATAGTGGCTATTTGTCAAATTTTAGCTGATAGATTCATCGGATATACGAAATATATGTACGCAATTTAAGGACAAATTCATTTGTATAATGACTGAAAGCAGAATACAAATTCAAAATCGAATTATTCGCCTAATCACGACTAGTCTAGACTAAACTGGTCGTGACTTTCAATTGTTACTTATTAAGTAATTCTACAAACAACAAACTAAACCTAACTTTAATTACGTTTGCGAAGATTGAATACATATTAGCTTAGAATAATTAGATTACGAATCTACAATCTGTACCTTTTGATGAAGTCAGTAGAAATTATTATGTGTTATATCGATATATGTTAGATACTCTAAAGACCGAAATCTCTTATTGAAACCAGATCACAACGCGTGTGGTCAAAGTAAAAGATCCACAACGCAAAATTCGCGTTATGGCTGTGGTGAAATCGCACACGACAATGTGACAATCATAGAAAGACGTGTCGTGAACGACAAGATTGCTGTTAGACCACGACGCGTTGCGGCAATGAAGAAAAGCCATGACCCGTTCTGAACATTAATAATTGAATATAAAACGACGAACACGTCAATACGACACGACACAACGTTATTAAATATTAATGAATTTTGTAAGCAAGTTGTATACAACATATAAATATAACTGTGTTTTACATTCTACATATACATAGCTTTTTTTAGATGAAAATGTATCGAGTAGCGATATCGTATCGTTCCCGTCCCACGTGGAGCCGCTCTTAGTCACTTGTACAAAAGTATTAATCTGGCTACACGCCAAGCTTTGTGGTAAATTGTATTTGGCACCAACTTCTGGACAATATGGCCATAATTACAGAACTTTACTCATACATTTAAGTTAAGAAAGGTGTCAACGTGTATACGTTTCGCGAATTATTATCTTCATCATCAGCCCATATTTGTTCCCACTGCTGGGACAAAAGCCACCTATTATTATCTCAATCTATATAAATTACGTGTCACATTGTTTGTCCGCAATGGACTCCTAAACTACTCAACCGATTATAATCAAATTTGCACACCATGTGCAGTTTGATCCAACTTAGAAGATAGGATAGCTTAATTATGATAAATCACTACTCGGGCGGAGCTGAGGCGTGCTATGTTATGTCTATTTATTTATGCGATTTCATGGGGTGGAAGTATTACATAATATGTATATAATTTATTAATCAATTTATGTATATCAAGCTTATTTCCTTTATAAGACAAAACTCTTCGCTATGTTATAAATAAAGATAACGAAATGAAATAAATGTCACATTTGACGTTCAATATAATATCAGTACAATGTTATTCAAATCCCGTGCAGCCACAACAATGCATTTTGGATATTATAACTAGTCTTGCTCGCGTTCATAATCTGTACATTGTTTCGACAGACAGACACCAATAACAAATACGATTGTTAGCAAATTACCTAAAGTAATACAAAATATTAGTACATTCAAATCATATTTATTTCTAACATTTTAAACACATTA